>NW_024112394.1:0-141221 GCF_003073215.2 Triticum urartu | reverse complement strand
AAAACTTGAAAACTTCACAACACAAAACTTAAAGTAGAAAACTCGTGAGCTCCGTTAGCGAAAGAAAACAAAAGACCACTTCAAGGTACTGTAATGAACTCATTATTTATTTATATTGGTGTTAAACCTACTGTATTCCAACTTCTCTATGGATTATAAACTATTTTACTAGACATAGATTCATCAAAATAAGCAAACAACACACGAAAAACAGAATCTGTCAAAAACAGAACAGCCTGTAGTAATCTGTAGCTAGCGCAAGATATGGAACCCCAAAAATTCTAAAATAAATTGCTGGACGTGATGAATTTATCTATTAATCATCTGAAAAAATAATTAACTAAATATCACTCTTAAAATAAAAATGACAGCAGTTCTCGTGAGCGCTAAAGTTTCTGTTTTTTTACAGCAAGTTCAACAAGACTTTCCCCAAGTCTTCCCAACGGTTCTACTTGGCACAAACACTAATTAAACACAAAAAACACAAACAAACAGAGGCTAAATAATTTATTTATTATTAAGCAGGAGAAAAAAGCAAGTAATAAAAATAAAATTGGGTTGCCTCCCAACAAGCGCTATCATTTAACGCCCCTAGCTAGGCATAAAAGCGAGGATAGATCTAGGTATTGCCATCTTTGGTAGGCAATTCTTCGATGAGGCATCTGTTTCCCTTAGGAATTTCTTTCTTTCTAGTGATTATTAAACTTTTAGGCATAAGATCGAAAAATTCATTTGTAGCAATTGGTTCCTTAATGATATCAAAAAGATTGGGATGAATACTTATAGATTGAAGATTCGCAGTTTCCTTAGATGATTCACCCTTATTTTTAGGAACATACATAAGCTTGGCAATTTTAGTAGGAGGACTTGGAGTATTCTTTACGGACAAAAAAGCGGTTCCCAAGTTTGTAATGATACCCTCAAGTTTATCAATTCTAGTAGAATCTAAGTTCATTTTCTCATTAATTATGGGTTCTTTTCCTTAATATTTTTCAAAGTCATTCCTACATTAGATCCATATTGAGTAATTTGATTGTAGATCTTTTTATCTAGATTTTCAATTGATTCAATAGTAGCAACTTTATTTTCAATAAGTTCAAGTCTTTGCATAACATGCTCCAAAGTTAACATGGTTCCGTTAACCAGAAGAGGTGGTGAGCCAAATAAATTTAGCATAGCATTATAAGAATCAAAGGTATGGCTACCCAAGAAGTTCCCTCCGGTAATGGTATCGAGGATATATCTATACCAAGGATTAACACCTACATAAAAATTGCGGAGAAGAACTAAGGTAGATTGCTTCCTGGTAGATCTATTTTGAGCATTGCAAATTCTATACCAAGCATCTTTTAGATTTTCTCCCTCCCTTTGTTTAAAATTTAGAACTTCACTCTTGGGAGACAACGGAGAAGATATGAGACTAGCCATGACGACAAGAAAACAAACTAGCACACAAGAAAACAAGAGCAAACGGGAAAAAGAGGCAAATAGAGAGGGAGGATAGAGAGAGGGGGGGCGAATAAAATGGCAAGGGTGAAGTGGGGGAGAGAAAAACGAGAGGCAAATGGAAAATAATGTAATGCGAGAGATAGGGATTGTGATGGGTACTTGGTATGTTGACTTTTTGCGTAGACTCCCCGGCAACGGCGCCAGAAATCCTTCTTGCTACGTCTTGAGCTTGCGTTGGTTTTCCCCGAAGAGGAAGGGATGATGCAGCAGAGTAGCGTAAGTATTTCCCTCAGTTTTTGAGAACCAAGGTATCAATCCAGTAGGAGGCCACGCACAAAACGATAGCTACTCGCAACCAACGCGATTAGGGGTTGTCAATCCCTTCACAGTCACTTACGAGAGTGAGATCTGATAGATATAATATTTTTGGTATTCTTGATATAAAGATGCAAAGTAAAAAGTAAAGGCAAAGTAAAAAAGCAAAACAAGATTAAAGTGATGGAGATTGATATGATGAGAATAGACCCGGGGGCCATAGGTTTCACTAGTGGCTTCTCTCAAAAGCATAAGTATTCTACGGTGGGTGAACAAATTACTGTTGAGCAATTGACATAATTGAGCATAGTTATGAGAATATCTAGGCATGATTATGTATATAGGCATCACGTCCGTGACAAGTAGACCGAAATGATTCTGCATCTACTACTATTACTCCACTCATTGACCGCTATCCAGCATGCATCTAGAGTATTAAGTTAAAAACAGAGTAATGCCTTAAGCAAGATGACATGATGCAGAGAGATAAATTCATGCAATATGAAATAAACCCCATCTTGTTATCCTCGATGGCAACGATGCAATACGTGCCTTGTTGCCCCTTCTGTCACTGAGAAAGGACATCGCAAGATCGAAACCAAAGCTAAGCACTTCTCCCATGGCAAGAACTACCAATCTAGTTGGCCAAACCAAATGGATAATTCGAAGAGACTTGCAAATATAACCAATCATACATAAAAGAGTTCAGAGAAGATTCAAATATTATTCATAGATAGACTTGATCATAAACCCACAATTCATCGGTCTCAACAAACACACCGCAAAAAGAAGATTACATTGAATAGATCTCCACAAGAGAGGGGGAGAACTTTGTATTGAGATCCAAAAAGAGAGAAGAAGCCATCTAGCTACTAACTATGGACCCGAAGGTCTGAGGTAAACTACTCACACTTCATCGGAGAGGCTATGATGATGTAGAAGCCCTCCGTGATGACGGCCCTCTTCCGGCGGAGCTCCGGAACATGCCCCAAGATGGGATCTCGTGGATACAGAAAGTTGCGGTGGTGGAATTAGGTTTTTGGCTCCTGTTCTGGTCGTTTGGGGGTATGTATGTATATATAGGAGAAAGAAGTACGTTGGTGGAGCATCGAGGGGCCCACGAGGCAGGGGGGCGCGCCCTAGGGGGGCGCCCCCCACCCTCGTGACCGCCTCTCCGATGCCTTGGCGTAGGGTCCAAGTCTCTTGAACCACGTTCGGTGAGAAAATCACGTTCCCGAAGGTTTCATTCCGTTTGGACTCTGTTTGATATTCCGTTTCTTCGAAGCACTGAAATAGACAAAAAACAGCAATTCTGGGCTGGGCCTCCGGTTAATAGGTTAGTCCCAAAAATAATATAAAAGTGGAAAATAAAGCCCAATATAGTCCAAAACAGTAGATAATATAGCATGGAGCAATAAAAAATTATAGATATGTTGGAGACGTATCAATAAAAAGGATGGCAAGGTGAACAAAGGTATATATGATATACATGTTATTGATGTGTACCTTACCAAAGCTCGCAGTAGAACCTGGGTATTTGATACTGGCTCTGTTGCTAATATTTGCAACTCGAAACAGGGACTACGGATTAAGCGAACACTGGCAAAGGACGAGGTGACGATGCGCGTGGGAAATGGTTCCAAAGTCGATGTGATCGCCGTCGGCACGCTACCTCTACATCTACCTTTGGGATTAGTATTAGACCTAAATAATTGTTATTTGGTGCCAGCGTTGAGCATGAACATTATATCTGGATCTTGTTTGATGCGAGACGGTTATTCGTTTAAATCAGAGAATAATGGTTGTTCTATTTATATGAGTAATATCTTTTATGGTCATGCACCCTTGAAGAGTGGTCTATTTTTGATGAATCTCGATAATAGTGATACACATATTCATAATGTTGAAGCCAAAAAGATGCAGAGTTGATAATGATAGTGCAACTAATTTGTGGCACTGCCGTTTAGGTCATATCGGTGTAAAGCGCATGAAGGAACTCCTTACTGATGGACTTTTGAAACCACTTGATTATGAATCACTTGGTACTTGCGAACCGTGCCTCATAGGCAAGATGACTAAAACGCCGTTCTCCGGTACTATGGAGAGAGCAACAGATTTGTTAGAAATCATACATACAGATGTATGTGGTCCGATGAATGTTGAGGCTCGCGACGGATATCGTTATTTTCTCACCTTCACAGATGATTTGAGCAGATATGGGTATATCTACTTAATGAAACATAAGTCTGAAACATTTGAAAAGTTCAAAGAATTTTTCAGAGTGAAGTTGAAAATCATCGTAACAAGAAAATAAAGTTTCTACGATCTGATCGTGGAGGAGAATATTTGAGTTACGAGTTTGGTCTACATTTGAAACAATGCGGATAGTTTCGCAACTCACGCCACCCGGAACACCACAGCGTAATGGTGTGTCCGAATTGTAATCGTACTTTACTAGATATGGTGCGATCTATGATGTCTCTTACTGATTTACCGCTATCGTTTTGGGGTTATGCTTTAGACGGCTGCATTCACGTTAAATAGGGCACCATCGAAATCCGTTGAGACGACGCCTTATGAACTGTGGTTTGGCAAGAAACCAAGGTTGTCGTTTCTTGAAAGTTTGGGGCTGCGATGCTTATGTGAAAAAGCTTCAACCTGATAAGCTCGAACCCAAATCGGAGAAATGTGTCTTCATAGGATACCCAAAGGAGACTGTTGGGTACACCTTCTATCACAGATCCGAAGGCAAGACATTCGTTGCTAAGAATGGATCCTTTCTAGAGAAGGAGTTTCTCTCGAAAGAAGTGAGTGGGAGGAAAGTAGACTTGATGAGGTAACTATACCTGACTGCTCCCTTATTGGAAAGTAGTTCATCACAGAAACCGGTTCCTGTGACGCCTGCACCAATTAGTGAGGAAGTTAATGATGATGATCATGAAACTTCAGATCAAGTTGTTACTGAACCTCGTAGGTCAAGCAGAGTAAGATCTGCACCAGAATAGTACGGTAATCCTGTTCTGGAAGTCATGCTACTAGATCATGATGAACCTACGAACTATGAAGAAGCGATGGTGAGCCCAGATTCCGCAAAATGGCTAGAAGCCATGAAATCTGAGATGGGATCCATGTATGAGAACAAAGTATGGACTTTGGTTGACTTGCCCAATGATCGGCAAGCAATTGAGAATAAATGGATCTTTAAGAAGAAGACTGACGCTGATGGTAATGTTACTATCTACAAAGCTCGACTTGTCGCGAAAGGTTTTCGACAAGTTCAAGGGATTGACTACGATGAGACCTTCTCACCCGTAGCGATGCTTAAGTCTGTCCGAATCATGTTAGCAATTGCCGCATTTTATGATTATGAAATTTGGCAAATGGATGTCAAAACTTGCATTCCTGAATGGATTTCTGGAAGAAGAGTTGTATATGATGCAACCAAAGGTTTTGTCGATCCAAAGGGAGCTAACTAAGTGTGCAAGCTCCAGCGATCCATTTATGGACTGGTGCAAGCCTCTCGGAGTTGGAATAAACGCTTTGATAGTGTGATCAAAGCATTTGGTTTTGTACAGACTTTTGGAGAAGCCTGTATTTACAAGAAAGTGAGTGGGAGCTCTGTAGCATTTCTGATATTATATGTGGATGACATTTTGTTGATTGGAAATGATATAGAATTTCTGGATAGCATAAAGGGATGCTTGAATACAAGTTTTTCAATGAAAGACCTCGGTGAAGCTGCTTATATATTGGGCATCAAGATCTATAGAGATAGATCAAGACGCTTAATCGGACTTTCACAAAGCAGATACCTTGACAAAGTTTTGAAGAAGTTCAAAATGGATCAAAGCAAAGAAAGGGTTCTTGCCTGTGTTACAAGGTGTGAAGTTGAGTAAGACTCAATGCCCGACCACTGCAGAAGATAGAGAGAAAATCAAAGATGTTCCCTATGCTTCAGCCATAGGCTCTATCATGTATGCAATGCTGTGTACCAAACCTGATGTGTGCCTTGCTATAAGTCTAGCAGGGAGGTACCAAAGTAATCCAGGAGTGGATCACTGGACATCGGTCAAGAACATCCTGAAATACCTGAAAAGGACTAAGGATATGTTTCTCGTTTATGGAGGTGACAAAGAGCTAGTCGTAAATGGTTACGTTGATGCAAGCTTTGACACTGATCCAGAAGATTCCAAATCACAAACCGGATACGTGTTTACATTGAACGATGGAGCTGTCAGTTGGTGCAGTTCTAAACAAAGCGTCGTGGCGGGATCTACGTGTGAAGCGGAGTACATAGCTACTTCAGAAGCAGCAAATGAAGGAGTCTGGATGAAGGAGTTCATATCCGATCTAGGTGTCATACCTAGTGCATCGGGTCCAATGAAAATCTTTTGTGACAATACTGGTGCAATTGCCTTGGCGAAGGAATCCAGATTTCACAAGAGAACCAAGCACATCAAGAGACGCTTCAATTCCATCCGGGATCTAGTCCAGGTGGGAGACATAGAATTTGCAAGATACATACGGATCTGAATGTTGCAGACCCGTTGACTAAGCCTCTTCCACGAGCAAAACATGATCAGCACCAAGGCTCCATGGGTGTTAGAATCATTACTGTGTAATCTAGATTATTGACTCTAGTGCAAGTGGGAGACTGAAGGAAATATGCCCTAGAGGCAATATAAAGTTATTATTTATTTCCTTATTCTCATGATAAATGTTTATTATTCATGCTAGAATTGTATTAACCGGAAACGTAATACATGTGTGAATACATAGACAAACAGAGTGTCACTAGTATGCCTCTACTTGACTAGCTCGTTAATCAAAGATGGTTATGTTTCCTAACAATAGACAAAGAGTTGTTATTTGATTAACGGGGTCACATCATTAGGAGAATGATGTGATTGACTTGACCCATTCCGTTAGCTTAGCTCTCGAGCGTTTAGTATGTTGCTATTGCTTTCTTCATGACTTTTACATGTTCCTATGACTATGAGATTATGCAACTCCCGTTTACCGGAGGAACACTTTGTGTGCTACCAAACGTCACAACATAACTGGGTGATTATAAAGGTACTCTACAGGTGTCTCCGAAGGTACTTGTTGGGTTGGCGTATTTTGAGATTAGGATTTGTCACTCCGATTGTCGGAGAGGTATCTCTGGGCCCTCTCGGTAATACACATCACTTAAGCCTTGCAAGCATTGCAACTAATGAGTTAGTTGCGGGATGATGTATTATAGAACGAGTAAAGAGACTTGCCGGTAACGATATTGAACTAGGTATTGAGATACCGACGATCGAATCTCGGGCAAGTAACATACCGATGACAAAGAGAACAACGTATGTTGTTATGCGGTCTGACCGATAAAGATCTTCATAGAATATGTGGGAGCCAATATGAGCATCCAGGTTCCGCTATTGGTTATTGACTGGAGACGTGTCTCGGTCATGTCTACATAGTTCTCGAACTCGTAGGGTCTGCACGCTTAACGTTTCGATGACAGTTATATTATGAGTTTATATGTCTTGATGTACCGAAGGTTGTTCGGAGTCCCGGATATGATCACGGACATGACGAGGAGTCTCGAAATGGTCGAGACATGAAGATTGATATATTGGAAGCCTATATTTGGATATCGGAAGTGTTCCGGGTGAAATCGGGATTTTACCGGAGTACCGGAGGGGTTACCGGAACCCCCCGGGGGTTAATGGGCCATAGTGGGCCTTAGTGGAGAAGAGGAGAGGCGGCCAGGGCAGGGCCGCGCGCCCCTCCCCCTAGTCCGAATAGGACAAGGAGAGGGGCGGCGCCCCCCCTTTCCTTCTTCTCTCTCCCTCTTTCCCCCTCTCTCCTAATCCAACAAGGAAAAGGGAGGGAGTCCTACTCCCGGTAGGAGTAGGACTCCTCATGGCGCGCCCCTCCTGGCCGGCCACACCTCCCCCCTTGCTCCTTTATATACGGGGGCAGGAGGGCACCCTAGAGACACAACAGTTGATCGTTTGATCTTTTAGCCGTGTGCGGTGCCCTCATCCACCGTAGTCCACCTCGATAATACTGTAGCGGTGCTTAGGCGAAGCTCTGCGTCTGTAGAACATCATCATCGTCACCACGCCGTCGTGCTGACGAAACTCTCCCTCAACACTCGGCTGGATCGGTTCGAGGGACGTCTATCGGGCTGAACGTGTGCTGAACTCGGAGGTGCCGTACGTTCGGTACTTGATCGGTCGGATCGTGAAGACGTACGACTACATCAACCGTGTTGTGCTAACGCTTCCGCTTTCGGTCTACGAGGGTACGTGGACAATACTCTCCCCTCTCGTTGTTGGCATCACCATGATCTTGCGTGTGCGTAGGAATTTTTTTGAAATTACTACGTTCCCAACAGCAACAGTGTATCGCTCCAGTGCGGAGGCTGAGTACTGCGGCGTTGCCAATGTCGTGGCCGAGTGCGTGTGGTTGCGCCAACTCCTCGGCGAGCTCTTCCTGCCGGTCGACAAGGCGACCCTCATCTACTGCGACAACGTGTCCGCGGTGTACCTCTCCGTCAACCCCATCCACCATCGCCGCACGAAGCATGTGGAGCTAGACATTCACTTTGTGCGCGAGCGCGTGGCCCTTGGCAAGTTCTGCGTTCTCCACATCCTCACGCGCCAGCAACTCGCCGACATCATGACCAAGGGGCTGCCTACAGATGCCTTCTGCGACTTCCGTTCCAGTCTTTGTGTCGCCGCTGCCGACGTCACGACTGCGCGGGGAGGAGGGGTAGGCAGTAGTACGCCGTCGTGTACGCCGTCGTGTACGCCCTCTGTATAGTCACCGCGTACACGACGTGCACCGGCTCATGCAGCCAGACCGTGGCGCACGTTGGGTAGTTTCTTCAACCCATGATCTCCACTAAGTAGGCAGGTAGCGCTAAGTTGTACATATACCCCCTACTCGATCAATGAGAATGCGTGGTGTGAGTTCTCCCCTAATCCTGATCTTCTCTATTAACAACTTGTTCAACATTTTTTAAATAATTATTCAACATTTTTATATACATGATCAACATCTTTTTCAAATACTTGTTCTACATTTTTTAAATACTCATTCAACATTTTTAAATAATTGTTCAACATTTTTCATATACCTGTCCAACATTTTTAATACTTATTAAAAAAATTCAACTACATGTCCAACATGTTTTTCAAATACTTATTCAATATTTTTAAATACTTGTTCAACATTTTTTAAATTCTTGTTCAACATTTTTTAATTCCGGTTCAACATTTTTTCAAATCTTGTATTGGGGAGAGCATTTTTGTAATATATGTATTTAGAATATTTCAAAGTATAAATAAAAGCAAAAAAGAAAGCGAACAGAAAAAGAAATGAAACAGGAAACAGGCAGGGCTTACCCGCGCACGTGGGCTGGCCCATACGCTCGCTGGTTTCAGCGAGTCGGAACGTCGACCCGCTAAACGCGAAAAATATCGATGCCCCAAAATCCACGCTAGGAGAACCATATCCCCCTGAACTCCAATTTGGTATATTTTTTACCCTTAAGTCTCTAAAACTATAGAAATCACCTCCTTCAGTGGTTTTGTAGTTGGCATATTAAAGTATTGACGGTTTTGAACGCTGATTAGGACGTTGACTACCTCAAATTTGAAACACGGACCATGACACGTGAAGAAAAGAGCGGTGGATGCGTCCACCGCCGCGGCACTCCGTCTGACACTGGCAATGAGTCGGCTACAAAGCTCTCTAGCACCAACTCGACCTACTCCTTGCTAGTCAGGTTGCGGCTTGCTCCGCACCAACAAAGTCCACTATCACTTTTTTTTAAGGGTAACTGCCGCTTTATTTAATTAAAACAAGTCTGGGATCTCATCGAAGACCACACTAAGAACAAAGTCTGGTGGCATCATAAGCCAAACCTTACATAAAGTATCTCCTACGCCTATTTTCGCTAGCTTATGCGCGGCAGAATTCGCATTACGACCGACCCAAGACACTTTCACGTCATTAAAGAACTGAAACATCTGCTTAAGCTCCTCTATCCTTGGCCCAACATCAGCCAAATTCTTTTCTCCTTCCTGAAGCATCAACGCCACTTGTTTGTTGTCCGTCTCTAGGTGTAGTTTTTTGACGTTGATCTCGGCGGCTAACTCAACAGCTCTTTTGCAAGCAAGGATCTCCACTGTCTCTGCCTCTGTCTGATGATGGTAGACCTGACATGCAGCCGCTCGGAAATCACCAAGGTGCCCACGTAGGATCACTCCTCCTCCTCCCTTGTCACCATGCTTTGACACCGCCCCGTCAGCGTTTGCTTTTATCCATCCCTCCTCCGGTGGTGTCTGCTTTCTCATGACTAGCGAACCATTCCGTCATATATGCACATACAGAAGCCAATATTTCATGTGGCGGTGATATTTGTTTACCATCTTTCGCCTCGTTCCTCGCCAACCAGAGTCCGTAGCAGGCCTGGACCATCGCTGCTCTCTCCTCCCCCCTACATTCGCAAACCAGCCTAGCAACCACGAGGACAACTCGCTCGAGGAGTTGGTATGACACGGTGGGGCTGCCACCGCAACTCCTTTCTCCGAGCGCAGAAGTTTCCAAAAAAGAACTGAGTGTGGGCATGTCCAGAATCGGTGAAGTAGTGTTTCTTCTCTTCCACAAGCTGCACAAAAAACCCTAGCCTTGACATGCCGCCGCTGGAGCTCTGTTCCAACTGCGAGACCATTTCTCATTAACCTCCACATGTGAATTTTTGCCTTGTTAGGAGCACTAGTATCCCACAAAGCTAGCCATCCCTTGTGTTGGTTCACCGAGGAGGAAGAGCCTGGCCGTCCAGTCTTCACCCCGTTCAACCTCATCCTTAAGTGATACGCCGACCTCACTGAGAACTGCCCATTCTTCGTAAAATTCCATGCTAAATAGTCTTCCATACTTGGGCCTCCAATCGCTATCTGTTTAATATCTCTTGCATCATCTGGTGAGAACATTTCATCAACTAGATTCATATTCCAGGCCTTCCCATTCGGCGTCATTAAATCCTGGACTTTTGTCACCCCTGGCACAAAGGTTTGCCCAAGCGGCTTCATACTTCCTTGCCTTGGAATCCAACTGTCATGATGTATGTTTATCCTAGACCCATCTCCTATGCGCCAAATCGTACCTTCTCTCAACAGATCCCTCCCATAGATTATGCTACGAAAGGTATAAGAGGCGCCAGAGGGACATGTTGCATTCATAATCGTCCCATCCTTGAAATACCGGGCCTTCAGAACTCTAGCACACAAGGATTGTGGGTACTGTAGCACTCTCCAAGCTTGCTTTGCTAACAAGGCCTGGTTGAAAGCAACTGGGTCTGTAAACCCAAGTCCACCATCCCTCTTGGCAGTACACATTTTCTCCCATGCTAGCCAATGCACTTTCCTCTCACCGTTTGCTGCACCCCACCAGAAATTTGACGAAATTGATGTCAGGTTCCCGCACATCTTCTTTGTGAGTTGAAAACAGCTCATGGTAAAAGTTGGTGTAGATTGTAGCACAGATTTGACAAGCACTTCTCGTGCCGCCTTTGATAAACCTTGTCCTTTCCATCCCGATACCTTCCCTTTAGAGCACTCGGTAACATATTTGAATGTTCCATCCTTGGATTTTCCAACCATTGTTGGTAGTCCAAGATATATCTCACTCAGCGCCTCCGTTTCAATTCCAATAGCCTGCTTCAAAGGCCCCTTCTCCTCCTGCGCACAGCCCTTTCCAAAAAATATAGCAGATTTTTGAAGGTTAAATTTTTGACCAGAAGCGGCCTCATACCTCTCTAGAATCTCCCTTAGTGCTATCATATTATTTTGGGATCCTTCCAAGAAAACAATGTTGTCATCTGCAAATAATAGGTGTGTTACATGGGGGCCGGTGCTCCCAAATGAAACACCCTTAATTGTTTTGTTCTGTTGTGCCTTCTTTAACAAAGCTGAGAACCCCTCGACACAAAACAAGAACAAATATGGTGATAGTGGATCCCCTTGCCGCAGACCTCTTGAAGGTAGAAAACTCCTAGAGCAGCCACCATTTAGCCTGACCACAAATTTTGCTGATGAGACACATCTCATTACCATGGATATCCATCTCTGTGAAAACCCAAAGCGTGACAACATTTGTTCTAAAAAAATCCACTCTATTTGGTCATACACCTTCATCATGTCAAGCTTCACCGCGCATAATGGTTTCTTCCTCTTCCTCGTCCTGATCGCGTGAACACACTCGTATGCCACCAGCACATTATCCGTTATTAGCCTCCCGGGCACAAATGCACTTTGCTCTTCAGAGATCAACACTGGGAGAATAGACTTTAACCTGTTAGCAAGAACCTTAGCAGCAATTTTATAAAGGACATTACAGAGACTAATCGGTCTGAATTGAGAAAGAAGCTCCGGTGAGCTAACTTTAGGAATCATCAGTATAGCCGTTGCATTAAAATTATCTGGTGCTGTTACATCCTCCAAAAAATCACGTACTGCACGGCATACATCCTCCCGAACCAGAGACCAGTGTCTTTGGTAGAACATCGCCGGTAGGCCATCCGGCCCCGGAGCCTTTGTGGGTCCCATTTGGAACAACGCTCTCTCTATCTCTTCATCAGAGATAGCAGCCGTAAGATGGTTGTTCATCAAGTCTGTAACAGCCGGTTCAATATTCTCTAGGAGCTGATTGGCGTTCTCCGACCCCTCGGACATGAACAATTTTTCATAAAACGTGGCTGCCATCTCCCTCATTCCCTCGTCCGAAGTGCATCGGGATCCATCCTCACGAATCAAAGCCTTGACCGTATTCTTCCTCTTCCTATGCGAGCATCTGTTTTGGAAATATTTGGTATTTTGGTCACCTGCAGCCAACCACTCCACCCTGGATCGTTGCCTGTAGAGGATTTCCTCTTTCTCATAGATATCACGCAGCTGCCCTTCCAAATCCCGAACCTCCAGTGAGAATCCGGTAACTAGAGCTCGCCTTTTGGCATCCTCGAGCTGGCACTTAAGCTTACCAATTTGTTTCCTTATAGACCCAAAAATAGATCGGCCCCACTGCTGCATTTCCTTTGATACTTTTTCTAACTTAGTCCATACTGCTGCAAGCCCTCGGTCACCATTGCTTGCCGCTTGCCAAGCTGTCGTGACCATGTCCTCATACTCCCTGTGTTTCACCCATGCTTCTTCCCATTTGAATTCACGAGGGCCTCTCCTTGCGCTACATGGAGCCGTCTCCGTCACGCGAATAACAAGTGCGACATGGTCAGACTCTTCAGTAACAACATGTTCCACAGAAGTATCTGGGAACATCTCAGCAAAACCATCATTACATGTGGCACGGTCCAGTCTAACCTGAACATTATCATCTCCATCCCTCTTGTTGTCCCACGTATATGGATACCCAGAGTACCCTAAATCAACCAAGCCACAATCTGCCAGACATACTCTGAAATTTTCCATCTGGGCAAAGCTACGTGTGTTACCCCCAAATTGGTCAGCTTGAAATAAAGCTTCATTAAAATCACCTGCACACAACCATGGCAAATCATCTTGGGCTCTCAGGTATCGGATTGCATCCCAAGACTTCTTCCTCATCTCTGTACGCGGCTCCCCGTAGAAACCAGTGAATCTATAGGTCTTACCCTCATACTGAATCTGTGCATCAATAAAATACTGACACCATGGTCTGACTGTAACCTGGATATTGTCCCTCCACCATAACGCAAGCCCCCCCTTAAACCCTGACAATCCACTGCCACACCATTGCGAAATCCTAATCTCCACTTCAGTCTCTCCATCGCACTAGCCTTTTTCTTTGTTTCACTCAAAAAGACCACCGCTGGGTTGTAGGACCTAATCAGGTCTCGAAGCTCGCCAACTGTCGAGTCCAACCCCAGTCCTCGATAGTTCCAGACCAGAATATTCATTGGTCCCGGTGGCCCCGCGCCGCAGGGTCCGCCGATGTGTCATGATCAGATATATGTTCAAACACTGAGGCCGTTTTCTGCCTCGTTGCGCGAATGAACGTATCTTGATTGTTCTGTATGTCAGTATCTCCTTTTGCCACCCATCGTTGCTTTGGCGTCCTCTTCCTACTGCCCCCATTATTCCAGTCCTGATTTCGCTTAGGATGGTATTCATACTCCGGCCTCGGTTTCCTGACATAATACCCCGGTCGCCTCTCTCTTTCTCTGTACTGTCCTGAACCACCCACGCCATCATATGTCTTTGCAGCATATTTCCTTCTGAGCTCTTGACGCATGTCCATTTGCTTGTTTTTCAAGTCCCTTCTCATGTCTCTTTCTCTCTTATACTCCAGATCATCACGTAAATCCCTACTATGGATATTTGTGTTTTCCTCCTCCGTCGGCCAGTGTTGCGGCTCCTTTCCCTTTTCTTGTGTCGGCCTGTACCGATGCTTATTCGGGCTATTTACTTCCTAACCATCCTTTCTGCCGTCCCCACCAGTGCGGGAATCAGCAGAGAAATTGAAATCCCTTTGTAAGTTCCTCTTCGTTGGGTGATCTCTAACATGCCCCTTCATCCTCTGTCCTCTATCATTACCACTCAAAGGAGCACTGTTGTAGCTATGGTTACTGCTGCTTCCACCCTTTTGAAGTCCCTCTTTGTATGAAGAAGAGTGCCCAGGCGAGGCCCGAAGCCACTCCCCCCATTGCATGTCCGATTGGACCGGGGGAACACACCCATCTGATCCATGCACCAATCTTCCACACTCAAAACAAAAGTGGGGTATTTTCTCATACTCAAAGTCATACCAGGTTCCTTCCAGATCATTAGCAGATTTTTTCAGGTTAAAACCCCTCACAAGAGGCTCATAGATCGACAACTTTGCTCGAAACCTAAGGTGCACTCCCTTTGCGAAACCATCTTTCTCCACATCCACTTTAACCACTTCACCAAGCCAGTTCCCAAGAGCCTCCCCAAAAGCCTTTGAGCGTTTATCCAAAGGAAGGTCCGTCACTCTAACCCAGGCTTCGACTGTGTCAAAAATCATCTCCGACGGGCGTGTGTTTCCTTCATAATCCTTGATCACAACCACGCTGAAATCAAATTTCCAGGGGCCTCCATTTAGCGCATGTTTCCAGTCCCCTTCACTCCCAAAGTGGACGACGAATTTGTTTCCACCAATATCCTTGAATTTTGCTTCACGGTGCAGACCCCATGCTCGTATCATCGTCTGTTCCAGAGCTCGAAATTTCAGAGGTCTCGGCGTGAACGCTTTTCCAATGATCGACCACTTCGGAACCCTAGGCGCCTCCATCACAGCATCCTCAAAGACAAAGCCAGAATCTTCTTTCTCCGTAAGAACTAGCCCACCCAGCTGATCTGACAATCCCGCTGCCTCCGCTGACTCCTTCCCGTCTGCAGGCGATTTGGATGAGCTTCTACTCTGAGATCCCATCGCCATCTTCCCTGCAGCGTCTTTAGTCGTGCTAGTAGCCTTCCCTGGAGTCGGCGACTTCGCCGTAGATGCCATCGATGCCTTATCCATGCCCGCCGCACGAGGGGTAACCGTCGACCTAGGGGTCGCCGTCCCTACTCTGCCGCCTCTCTCCGCCATGGTAGACCACAGCTTCGATCTCACAGTCCAACCAGCCCGCGAGAGAACGCCTTCGTCCTCCCCAAGCCGTCAGAATTCGCACCACCACTGCCAGGAAACCCTAACCCTAGCGACTAGCAGCGGTCACCTAGCGATCGCCTCCCAATCGCCTTTCCTCGTTTCCTGTCAAGGCGGACCCACTGCATGTCTCTAACAAGGTAAGTCCACTATCACTGATGTACGCGTGCGCTAGTGGCTCTGGTCATTCACGCGGTTGGAGTTCCGACACCCCTAGGCCTTGCTTTCATGGGTCAGTCTCGGCCTAGGCAACAGGAGTAACAAAGCATCCTCTGGCACAAGCGGCAAACCGCTTAGGACGTGCACCACCCAGAACACTGGGGGAGGGTTCCGGTGGGCAGGGTATGGCAGCCG
Source organism: Triticum urartu (assembly GCF_003073215.2). NCBI lineage: Eukaryota > Viridiplantae > Streptophyta > Magnoliopsida > Poales > Poaceae > Triticum > Triticum urartu. Next base: position 125,441 of record NW_024112394.1, on the reverse strand, counting down.
CCATACCTTGATTTCGGGCATATTTATACGTATGCATCTACCGATCGGCACACTCTGGAGTCGTTCGACTGCAGCCAGAGCTGGTACAGAGCATGATGGTCCGACGCATACATGCTGTTGGGCCAGTAGCCGGTGCCCCGTGGAGATCGACCGCAGGCAGGATCCATTCGATCGAGCGCTCACGCACATGAGGCAAAAAAAAAAAAAAACCGACGCACACGCACGCTCGCCAGACGCGATGAAACCCTAAGCTAACACGGCGGCGGTGGCTGCCCAGGTCGCGAGGACCAAGCGGGCGACCGACGACGGCAGGCTGGGAGCTTAGAGGGCTGTGGCAGCAAGCTCCACCAGCGGCTCCAGCGAAGGAAGCAAGCAGCGTCTTCACCGACGGCAGCAACCGATGGCTCCAGCGGCGGCAGCAAGGTCCATTGGGATTTTCCTGGTAATTCCCCAGGGTCCGAACCAGAGACTAATTGCAGCCACTTTGTTAGGTGTTGGCGATTTTTCTCTGTCAATTCTCCGGGATCTGAAGTTCGGAACCAACTGCAGTAATTCTGAATATAATGAAGATTTATGTAGTGATCTTGTACAATAGGATGGAAAGTTTGTTTATAATTTTATTCATGCTAATGTACTGTGTACTGAACAAGTTTTTGTTTTTAGAATAAGGGTAGGGCATTGCCATTGCCCGAGTCTTCTAGACGTCATTGAAAATTTCATTATCGGTATGTTTTAGGTTGTTTTCCTATTGAAACATGCCTATATTTGGTTTTTCTTTTGTAATGTTTCTTGACTCTTTCGATCTGTATCAAAAGAATTATTTCCTTAAGACTTCGCCACACGTTAAATTTTTTTCGTCCTCCGCCTCTGACCCGGAAGATGTAGGCAAGGCCTCCTCCGGCTCCCAGAACACAAGCATAATGTAGGCAGCGCCACCTCACATGGTTGTCGAAGGCGGAGGGCTTTGGGGTTGGCCGGATGCATGGCCGACAGTGATGGGTGGCGCGATGCAGCAGTGAGGTACAGGGAAGGGGAAACGATGTGCATCTCACCTACAAACATGCTCGCGTGACTTGGGAAGGCGTAAGAGCTACATCTGAGCTTGACCATGCAAGGTGAGGTACTTGGGGATGCACACATCAAGGAGGAAAGCACCAGGAGCTGCAGGAGGATGTCACGATGCAGAGATAGGAGAAGTGAAGAAGCAGGAACTACCGGGAAGGAGACCACATCATCGTAGTGCTCTGCCGGAAGTTGGAAATGAGTCGGAGGTGACGATTCCTCGCACCCCCCATCAATTCCTTCAATGGGGATGTAGAAAGAGGCGCGACAACGCATGGCCATCGTTTTGGATCTCAGGAAGGTTTCTTGCCGTGTGAATGATGACGGTGCCAATAGTGGCATGAACTGCACGCTGACCGCACGAGAAGGGGAAAGCTTAGGGGAAAAATAGATGGAGTCAATGCCCTAATCAGTGGTAAAAAAAACAAAAATTGACATGCCAGTTGCAAAACCACCAAAGGGGGCGATTCGTATGGCATTGAAGATTTAGGTGTAAAAATTACAACAAATTGAGTTTAGGAGGATATGGGTACATTGAGATTGATTTGGGTGATACACACTCTTTTTTTTCGTTCTAACTTCACTATTTTAGGGGAGGTCCTATTTAACGACATTTCTTATTGCACGCGTGGATCGCTCAATAGCGAAGAGCTCCTATTCCTTCCCTTAAGCCTTGGATTGCCCATATAGCGCACAAACGGGCAGGACCATTACAACTTTCGCCCAACTAGGCGCCAGCCTGGCTCGCTAATGGTTCATAAATCTACCATAGGAGAAAAAATATGAATTTTGGTTATTAAAAGATTGGAAAATTCTGATTTCCAAAATATTTGTGGATTTTAAAAAGGTTCACAAATTTTTAAATAAATAATGAATTTAAAAATATTCATATTTTTAAAAATATTTTTTGAAAAACTAATCAAATTATGCAAAAAGGTTAATGAATTTGAAAAAATAATGAATTTACAAAATGCTCATGAATTTTTAAAAATGGTTATCAATTAGAAAAATGTTAACGAATTTTAAAAAATTAGCATTCCGAACATTTAAAAAAAATGTGACCTTAGGGCCTGTTCTGATCACCTCCAATTCTCTAAAACTTTCCTGATTCAGCTTCTGAACTTGGTTCTCACTTCACCTTTTTTTTTGAGGCAACCTCGCAAAGCTTTATTACGTCACAATGTTTACAGGGACGAAAGAAATACCCTCGCGTTGGCCTAACCAAACATGACGGCCAACACTCAAAGTTAAAGCGTGCTTTGCTAAGTTGTGAGCATCAAAGTTTGAGCTCCTAGACTGATAAATTACGTTACATGAAATGAAAGAAGAAACTTGCATCTCTATTTCCTTAATCACTGCGCCAAATGCCGCACTGCTCCTCCAGCCAATCTCGCTTGCCACCCCCTTGCAATCTGTAGCTGCATGTACCCTCGGTGTATGTAAATCTGTTGCAAGATCAAGGCCCTCTCACAACGCCAAAGCTTCTAAAGTTGCTGGATCTTTAACATGTTTGAACACAAGCGCCGATGCACCTAGAAAAGTTCCTTCCTGATCCCGACATATTGCCGCCACAGCTCCGAACCGGCTCCTGCTACCCACCGCAGCGTCAACATCTAGCTTCGCATAGCCTCCAGGAGGAGCAATCCAGATCGGGTGCACAATCCCACTCCGAGTTGCATGTACCCTAGGTACTATAAGCTGAATATCAGTTATGTAGGAGTTTATGAACCCATGTGTTGCCTGTGGTGATTTGAAAATGCCCTCGTACAAAGCTTTCCTCCTTGCACCCCATATAGCATACAGTGTAACTGAGAACCTGATGAGATCATCGGGTTTAAAGGCTCTCATCAGAGCAAATAACCATGTTTTTGGGCACTCTTGTTGTTGAGAGCTCAGTTGGTCCAGTATGTCCTCCGATGATAGTGCCCAGGTGCATCTCGACATGGGACAATTCAGCAGCGCATGTCTCCAAGAATCTGTCGTACCACACAAGCCACATGCTCTTGTCGTTGACATATTCCTCCTATGTAAAACGTCTCCCGACGGTATGGAGTTTCGAGCGAGGCGCCATAGGAAGACCCTTATTTTGCTTGGTACTGCGACCTTCCAGATTGCCTTCCATTCCTTGCTCTGTCCCTCACTGGAAGATGTTGTTTCTGCCTCATCCAACCATCCCTCTCTGTCATATTTTGTGCGAACTAACATGCGATATGCAGACCCGACCGAGAAATTGCCCCGTGGTTCTTCCCCCTAGGACCAGAAATCCTCAACTTGTCATGTGCACAAAGGTATCTGCATTATTGCTTCGGCATCAAACTCAGTAAACACCTCGCAGATCAACTCCTCCTTCCAGGAAGCCGTAGATGGCTCAATTAGTTCGGAAACCAAGCGTGGCGGGGCTGCCACCCGAGCTGCGATCGGTCTCTTGTAACTTGCTCGAGGGATCCAGTTATGATCCCATATTCCGGTTGAAACACCATCACCAATTCTTCTGACCATTCCTTGCGCCATCACATCCCTTCCATCTAAGATTGCTCTCCAAATCTGGGACGGGTGGGAACCCAACTCAGCTTCAAAAAGTGAAACCTCCGGGAAATAAACGGCTTTCAGAAGCCTCCGGGAAATAAACGGTTCTCACTTCACCTGGCGCTGGGAATTTGTTCGGCAGCAGAAGAGCTTCTCGAGCGCTCGCTAGTCGCTACAGCAGGGTTTCAGCCCAGCTGGTGGGCCTGCAGGCCTGCTCATCCCAGCTCAGGCCGGCTGGGAACAGCCCATTGCTGGGCAAAGTGCAGCCCATAGGTCTAGATAGAGATAGAGAAAGGATGGCTGGGCTGATTTCTATCCTTTTTTTAGAGGAGCAATTTCCTGCGATTTTGTGGCTGTACAGAGAGCTATCCAGACTTCCGGAGAGCTTTTTTTTAGTACTGTAGTGTTCAAAATATAGCACAAATGTATTTCTATACTTATCCTTTTTTGTAGAGGAGCAATTTCCTGAGATTTTGTGGCTGTACAGAGAGCGTACAAAGAGCTATCCAGAGAGCTATTTTTAGAGCTGTACTGTTCAAAGTACAACACAAAAGTATTTTTTAGAAGATCACAAATATTCCCAGTTAAGACAAGTTATAATAAAGATGAATGATTAGTTTTGTCATGTGTGATACAACAAAAGCTTCACGAACATACTGTGTCAATTTGCACACGAAGTTTGCAAATCAAAATGGTCACACATCTAAAGACATGAACATGATTTTTTTTTTACAGAAAGACTGTAAGGGAACCCCCTACAGTATAATTGGTGCAACAAACCCAAATTGCAAGTATCATGCCTTGAACCTGAGTGGGCGGGAAGGCATCAGCCCCTTCCCACCACTAGGCTATGCCTTAGACATGAACATGATTACTTCACCAACTAAGAGCAATGGCGGTAGCTAGTTCATGTCTAAACAAATCCATGTTAGGACCACTTTCCGCCGGTGTTGAAACATCCGATACATTTGGAGGAATAACATACTTCTTGTATCTCTCCGAAATAGTTGGAACATAATCCGGATCCCTCTCACACCAAAGAAAATGAAGATCCTCTTTGTCATGGAGACGGACGTAGTTGTGTAGTGTCATGGTAGCTGCAATAATCATTTTTTGTGTGCTAATCGAGTAGTTTGGAATCTTGAGCAAGATTTGCCATTTCATCTTCCAGACACACACCAAAGGTTCTCTCTATGGTATTGCGCTTGGAGGAGTGGATCCGGTTGAACTTCTCTACAGGAGTAGTTGGAGGTGCACCTCTCTGGAAGTCCGGAACATGATAGTGTTCCCCTTTGTACGGTGCTAGATAGCCATCCCGGTTAGGATAACTGGCATCTACAAGGTAATACTTTCCTACACAAAGTAACAACAAACATGATTGTGAGTTTGAGGATATGTTACATAAGTTGCAATAACAAGAAAGACTAACCCTTCGAAGGATATGGGAATGTGGCCTTGTCATTTTCAATTGCATGGAATAGCACACTTGTATCATCCATGGAACCAGGTTGTCCAATTGAAGCGTAGGTGAAATGCATATCAAAGTCACATATTGCCATCACATTTTGTGTTGTTGCACCGGTTCTTCCAATGTACCTTATTTTTGAAGGCCCTTTTGGAATAGAAGCCCCAATATGCGTCCCATCTATTGCACCAATGCAATCTTTGAGATGAGGGTAAGCCCTTTTTTCACGCTTAATCCTATCATGGACGATGTGAAAATTTGGGTCTCGAGGCCTAATGTAGTGAGATGACATCTTGACCACACATTGTAGAACCTCATGGAACTTACGGTGGACACTCTATCTGCTCCATGTTTTGAAACGGTTTTGGGTTCTCCTGTTTCATTCACCCCCCAAGGTCAACAAAAACATAGCAAGAGACTCATAAGTGGTAACAAAGCATGTTCCTTTCAGGCCATACTCCGCCACCAACTTGTCATGAAGATCAAAGAACATATTTGCATTCATTCTCAACATTGTGTACGTCTCTCCTGGTGTACCAATAGTCTCTCGCAACCATTCAAAACCACTCAACATAGATGTCTTAGGATCGGCCTTCATGACCCAACTTTTACAATACTTCCCAACTATAGATGACACACCCGAATAAAGCATGACCATATCATGTTGATATTGGAGAACCATAACTTTCTTTCTTTCATAATTAGTGTCATCATCACTTTCACTATCCGATGACATCTGCAAATAAACAACCGTCAACATATGAAACACAAGTTAGCACCAATTGGATCAAGAACATGAACATAAAAGATGGTTCCACAATGCATTCATAAATATCAAATAATAGGTTCAACAACATGGACATAAAAGATGGTTCGCAAAATGCATTCATATAAATAGCAAACAATAGGTTCAACAACATAAAAGATGGTTCAACATAAATGACAAAATGGTAGGAAGCACTAGGTTCAAGTTCAACATAAAAGATAACCGACCATCACACATCGATGGAATGGTAGGCATGTAAACTATAGTTCCCATACTTCAAGTCATACTTCCTACGCAACCAACTCTTTCGGGACTCAAGAGGAATGTAAAGAAACATTTCCCTTTGAGCCCTCTTCACAAACAACTCGCTAGCCATGAAGAACTCATCAGTACCAACTATTGCACCACAAGCAATGACTTCATCCATGACTGGGTTCACACAGTTTGCCTCGTCTTGCTGCATGAAAGACTGAAAATGATGAGTGAGAAGCCTCGGTAATGTCACCAATTCTTGTAACTTGCTCACACATCACTTGTGCGGTCTTTGGTTTCTTGTTCTTCTCTAGGAGATGATCCCAAGCCTCACTTTAGATGAAGTAGGTGTTGCCTGAGATGCTTGTTCTCTGGTATCATCCAAATCAAGATCTTAGATCTCATCAACATTGATGGCGGCTTTCACCGCCACATTAGAGGGGGGAGGTATACCAGAAGAGGGATTCCAATGGTCAATACCATCACTTGTGATATCTCCAAACATAACCCGCAAGTTTTGCTCATTAGCAAGTCCTTTCTTCTTGAACTTGCCACAACCTTTAATGTCCTCTAATAGAACAAAGAAAACACATTATTAGTAAATAAAATGGTATGGAGAAATTAAGATATGTGATACATCAGCGAGAGAACCCACAATTTTAGCCTTTCTCCACCACTCATCATCTTGTGACACGGTGTTGTTCACATAGTCCCATCCGACTTCGGTCTTCCGGAACTTGAGTTTCTTGAATAAGCTGGAATCACCTTTAAGCTTGTCCCATTTGTTTTTCAATTGCGTATATGTGTAGTCTAGCCCAATTCTCATCTTAAATTGCTTTCCACATTCATCAAACGCATTTTCTGTCAGCCGGCCTATTTCGGGCGTTCACTTGCTGTGCAAACAACTCAGAGATAATCCGAGTGTTTTCAACACTCCATTCAGCAGCCATTCAGCAGCTCACTTCACATATAAAGAAGTACACATATAACAAAATGCACATTCAGCAGCCATTCAGTAGGAATAAAAATTGCACATTCAGCAGCAACCTACTACACACATGGCTGAATTGTTGCACACATATAGCACTATAGAGCCACCAATTTTTTTGCACACATATACGTTGCTTTCACACATATATCACATTCAGCAGCCATTTAGTAGGAATAAAAATTGCACATTCATCAGCAACCTAGTGCACACATACATTGCTTTCACACATATAGCACTATACAGCCAACAAAACATTTACACATTCAACAGCCATAGCACCCAATTTGCATCAACATTACGACTATGCTATGTTGGAAATATGCCCTAGAGGCAATAATAAAAGCTTTATTATTATATTTCCTTGTTCATGATAATTGTCTTTATTCATGCTATAATTGTATTATCCGGAAATCGTAATACATGTGTGAATAACAGACACCAACATGTCCCTAGTAAGCCTCTAGTTGACTAGCTCGTTGATCAATAGATAGTCATGGTTTCCTGACTATGGACATTGGATGTCATTGATAACGAGATCACATCATTAGGAGAATGATGTGATGGACGAGACCCAATCCTAAACATAGCACAAGATCGTATAGTTCGTTTGCTAGAGTTTTCCAATGTCAAAGTATCTTTTCCTTAGACCATGAGATCGTGTAACTCCCGGATACCGTAGGAGTGCTTTGGGTATACCAAACGTCACAACGTAACTGGGTGACTATAAAGGTAGACTACGGGTATCTCCGTAAGTGTCTGTTGGGTTGACATGGATCAAGACTGGGATTTGTCACTCCGTATGACGGAGAGGTATCACTGGGCCCACTCGGTAATGCATCATCATAATGAGCTCAAAGTGACCAAGTGTCTGGTCACGGGATCATGCATTACGGTACGAGTAAAGTGACTTGCCGGTAACGATATTGAACGAGGTATTGGGATACCGACGATCGAATCTCGGGCAAGTAACATATCGATTGACAAAGGGAATTGCATACGGGGTTGATTGAATCCTCGACATCGTGGTTCATCCGATGAGATCATCGTGGAGCATGTGGGAGCCAACATGGGTATCCAGATCCCGATGTTGGTTATTGACCGGAGAGTCGTCTCGGTCATGTCTGCTTGTCTCCCGAACCCGTAGGGTCTACACACTTAAGGTTCGGTGACGCTAGGGTTGTGAAGATATGTATTTGCAGTAACCCGAATGTTGTTCGGAGTTCCGGATGAGATCCCGGACGTCACGAGGAGTTCCGGAATGGTCCGGAGGTAAAGAATTATATATAGGAAGTGCTGTTTCGGCCATCGGGACAAGTTTCGGGGTCGCCGGTATTGTACCGGGACCACCGGAAGGGTCCCGGGGGTCCACCGGGTGGGGCCACCTATCCCGGGGGGCCCCATGGACTGAAGTGGGAGGGAACCCAGCCCATAGTGGGCTGGGGCGCCACCCCCCCAAGGGCCCATGCGCCTAGGGTTTTGGGGGAAACCCTAAAGGGGGCGCCCCCTTGCTTGGGGGGCAAGCCCCCCACCCTTGGCCGCCGCCCCCCCCCCTAGTAGATCCATCTACTAGGGTCGGCGCCCCCCCTGGCACCCCTATATATAGTTGAGGAGAGGGAGGACTTCATAGACCAGCCCCTGGCGCCTCCCTCTCTCCCGTTACGTCTCTCTCTCGTAGTATAGGCGAAGCCCTGCTACTGTGACGCCCTGCATCCACCACCACGCCGTCGTGCTGCTGGATCTTCATCAACCTCTCCTCCCCCCTTGCTGGATCAAGAAGGAGGAGACGTCTCCCGTCCCGTATGTGTGTTGAACGCGGAGGTGCCGTCCGTTCGGTGCTTGGTCATCGGTGATTTGAATCACGTCGTGTTCGACTACATCATCACCGTTCTTTGAACGCTTCCGCACGCGATCTACAAAGGTATGTAGATGCATCTGATGACTCGTTGCTAGATGAACTCCTAGATGGATCTTGGTGAAACGAGTAGGAAAATTTTTGTTTTCTGCAACGTTCCCCAACATGCTATACTACTATGCAGAACATAGGGAAGAAGGCAAGGGAGCTCACGTTGAGGTTTGGGTGAGGGGGCTCGGTCGCCAGGATGCTGCTCCTGCTCGGGACGGCGTCTTGGCCGTCAATGGCGTGGGGGTGCGCTGCTCCTTCCCATGGGGTCGCTGCTCCTCCCTTACGGCAGGAACGGCGGCGGCAAGTACGGGAATCGAAGGGACAAGGCCTGGGAAGGCCGGATCAAAGAGGGAGAGATATGTGCGTTGTGGGATGGGTATACCTGTTCGAGCGAGGAAGAGAAGGCCGAAACATTTTTCTTTGTGGTGGCATTCTCCTCGTAAATAAGTGGAACTTCTGTTTTGGGAAAAGCTCGCTCCACCAAATTGCACTACATCCTAGTAACGCTTCGTGAATTTAGCTTCTCTCCGCAAAACCGTTCGGGTTGGATTCACTCTAAGAATTTCGGGAGCTTGAAGCTAGATAGATTCAGAACGGGCCCTTAATGAATTAAAAAAACTGAAGGAAAGAGGGAAAGAATTGTGTCATCCCATATAGCATGCGGTAATTCTTTCCCTCTTTCCATCGTTTTTTTAATACAACATATGGGACAACACAATATAGCTTGTTAATGGGAAAGAGGGAAAGAATTGTGTCGTCCCATATGATGTTAAAAAAATATTAACGAATTTTAGAAAAATAGCATGGCAAAATCGATGGAAAGAGAAAATGAAACCGATGGAAAGACTGAAAGAGGGAGTATAATAAGCAACTTTCAACATGCTATTTTTAACGCATGGCTTAGCTAGAACCCTTCCATATTGTGATAAATTATCAAAATTCATGGAAAAAAAATCAAATTTACAGACATATTTAAGGTCATTTTTTTTAAATTTAAATTCTTGGATGTTTTTGAAATTCGAGAACATGTTTTCAAATACATGCTTATTCATTCATATTCATTAACACTATCGGTATTCCTGGATATTTTTTAATTTCACGAAAATTTCTTCAAATTCATGAACAATTTTCCAAATGTGTGAAGTTGTTTCAATTCATGAATATTTAGGAAAAACAGGATTTGAATTTGAGAATATTTTTAGAATCCAGGACAAATATCTTTTTTTGGGTATTTCTTAAATTCTTGTATGCTCTAAAATTTTGGGATTTTTTGAAAATCTATATCAATTTTAAATTTAAACAGTCGCGGGTTTTGGTGCAAAATCAGGCTCCAAACTGGTAAGCTTCCCGAAATTAATAAAGTCGTCCAATGTGCCGACCCACCATGGCCGTGAGGTGCGCTATTGCTCGTTGTTAAGCACGTTACACGTTGAATAGGAGCTCCCCTATTTGGCGCCCTTTGTGCCAAACTGTTGACCTCTTGTGCATGTGGTAGCTCTACTAGGTTGGCCCAATTTTTTTTACATTTTGTTTTGTTAGTTTTTATTCCCGCTAAAAAATAATACCTCCGTCCCATAATATAAGGTGTTATTACATCCAATATGTGGGGATATTCATGTAATAGCATCTTATAGTGTGGGGCAGAGGGAGTAATTTTTTATCAGTTTTTTCAGTAAACATGAGTATTTATTTATTAAAAACTGTGACTACTTTTTGAAAATTTTGAAAATGTTTTTTTTACAAAAACGTGAAAATTTTATAAAAAATCAAACATTTTATGGAAACTGTTAATATGGACATATTTTTAAAACGCCTCCATTTCCTAAATTTATGGATGCTTTTAAAACTGTGTTGAAAAAAGTGAAAATTTTCGGAAATCATGAATTTTTTTAATCATGAACACCTTTAAAATTTCAAACAATCTTTGAACAATTTTTATAATGTTCTTTTTTAAGAAATAAAAAACTGGAAAACAAAACAATAGAAAAGGAGAAAAAAATTTGGTAAAGAAAACAACAAGAAACAATTTGCAGGAAAAGAGCAGAACAGAAGGTTCCCAAAGCCGGATTCTTGTAAGCTATAGTGCACCTAATCGGGCCTGCCTATTTACTTCGCTCGTTCCCTCCCGTCTGTGCGAAACAACAACAATTGGACTCAATGTGCGTTATTTAGGTGTTGCCTTGTTTTAGATAAAATTCTAAAACCTATGGAGTTTCTCAAAGAAAGAATACCCTATGGAAAATGAGTAACACCTTCTTAGTATCGCCCTATCCACTCGTCCAATGTCCTTTACAACATAGCCTTCAAAGTTATTGCTAATAGCCTCAAGGTAGTTCTACCTAATATTATTTCTGAGGAGCAGTGAACCTTTGTGTTTGAGCATTTGATCACGGACAATATTATATTGACCATTGAGTAATTTACATTTCGCGAAGAGAAATAGGACCCAACATCCGGTTTTTTATTCGGGAACGAGAGATTACTTTTTTCTGAGGGAGGAGTAGTACGGGAGAGCTAATAGACTGGCCCATGGTAGTGATCATGTGCATTATTGCAACAAGTTGTCCCACACAAGTGTAGAATAGGAGCTCCGTAAGCAAATGTGATGCTCATGCATCACATGCCTTGCACAATAGGGTGGCAAGGGTAGGGAAACCTTTTCTCAATTTTTCGTAGAAGTTTTTTGAGCGGTTTCCCTTATTTTATTTTATTTTATTTTATTTTAGTTTTCTATTTGATCTTTCGACATTTTATTTTTTTTGGATTACCTTTTTCAGTTTTACTTTATCTATTTTTCAATTTCTCTTTTTTCTTTCTTAAGAAGTAAATTTTCAATAATATAAACACTTTATTTTCAGTTTCTTTTTTCTTTTTAAAGAAGTAGTTTTCAATAATATAAACACTTTCTTTTCAATTTCTTTTTTTCAAGACGTAAATTTTCAATAAATAATCACTTTTTTCCTAATACATGACATTATTTTCCTATAATATTTCTTAAAAAATGGAGGACACACAAATAGGAAATAGATGATGGCTCAGAGTTACATCAGAGAGGATGAGTTGAACAACCCTCGTAGCTTACGCAACTTCTTCATGTTTGCTTTACCAATTGCAGAGAAGTAATAATACGGTAAAAATAATATTTGGCATGATTAAGAATCTGCGTCAAGTCAAAAATAACTACCCCAATGTAGCAACAACTCCATAAACTTCAGGTGACAGATATGTGAAATGCTACAGATGATAGAGATCAATGCCCCAAAACTCTCCACTTTAACTTCAGAGGAAGAGAACGCCCTGGATAAGTCAAAACATATACTGACATACCAATTGGTTATACATTCAAAAATCATGTCTTCTCTTTTCTTGTGCTGCTAAAATTAAATCGGACGATCTGTTTCTCAGACAGAGAGAAAACAGGGTGAATAATCCAAAATACACCAACACAGTTCTTGAGAGGCAGTATCAAAAGCGACAAGAAAGGCCAAGTTTTTGAAGTGAACAATAACAGGGGCATTATTTATGTTTTAGCACAGGTAACCACTGTGACATGCAAGCATAGATTCAGATATGAAGATGTTGCACATTACACTGAATGTTGATGTCCACACTTAGAAGAACAAATGAAAAAATTGGCCTGTTTCCGTACCATTCATTGACAGCCTACTACAGACTGAAGCTAGAAGGGAAATAACAGGCAGGGAAACCCCATTCTCTCTTGCTTATAACATTGTTAGGAAGCAAGTGACTACAAAGAGAAACAAAAGATACTGTATGATTCATCTCAGCCTTCTCCCTTTCAGATTCTTCCCCCGAGAAAGAAAGGTCTCAGATCGCGATCAGTGGCAGGCCAGATGATTTAGGCTCCTGATTCAACTTTCCCACGTGCTTGTGAAATACCTGAAAGCTTAGCATAGCTAGATTGCAAACAAGTGTTCATGTGCAAACAATTATTAAAATCCTCATGAACTTCGGGCAGAGACACTTCCCACAAACTTAATAAGTAGCAAGCTAGCGATTGAGCACACACTTAAATAACTACTCTTATTCATTGCCAATAGTGAATAGATTTCCTTTTTTTGAGAGTGAACAGCATCAACAATATAGCTATAGAAGTTTTCGAACACCAGTCACTTGGTTGTTTGACTTCAATGTCAAGAACAAAAGGAAACATGAGTAGCCAACAATTTTATTCCTTTGTGAATCTTCCAAGAGCAGGTATCTAGTGAAATTACCTCGTCATGATCTGGAGTTACTCTCATCACATAATTATAGTCCTCACTGGCAAGTAGCCCTATCTACTTTATATTTGTGGAAAGCTTATCTGGAGCTTGGTAAGGTAAATCAAAAAAAGAGCAAATCTGAAATCTAGATTGTAAAGCTAAATAAGAGTTCAACTCCAGTACAAAGAAGTCTTCACATTCCAGTCATTGGAAAAAGTAGTATCAGGGTATGTGGGAGGGAATGGACTCACGCCAAAGAAATGATTTGAGAGGCCTATGCAATGTATGGTGATCCCAAGATGCGAGTGATGATCCCGTTATCGATATGCATAGGTAGTAGTTTGATTGATCTGCACATGAATATGGAAGCGCTGCTGGTTATTTTGTCCTGCTTGAGAATGAACTCTTTGATCTTTTGCATGGTGCTCGTCTCTCTTTTTCTTTATTTATTTTTTTCCATTTGTATCTAAGAGAGGAATCAATGCTGATGAATATAGCTCTTCATAATAATGAATTTTGCAGGGTTGATGGCAATAAAGCGCTTTAGAGTCTTCTTGAACTTTGATGACTGTGCTCATGGACTAATCAACTACTATGGAATACCCAGTGAGGAGTGATGCACTATATAGGTAGGTATGGTGTGAACAAATGGAAGGCAATGGTTTAATTTCCGGGATTTGTATATGTACACTGGCAATGTTCATGATATCCTTATGAAGGAATGCAATGCCGTGTGAAGAGGCTAGGAAGTGTAAAGTTACGCGAATAGAATGACTGGCTTTGAAAGACTTCAGACTAGAGGAACATCAAACTTAACAATACGCACTAAAAATATTCAAATTGCAATAATCAAGGCTCATGGAATCTGCTCTATTTTTGGCATTGGTGGGATAGAAAAAAAATACTCCAAATCAAGAAGAGAATAAAATCACCTTCACCATACTCAACTCAGCAGGTTCCATGAATAAAAATTAGCAAGCTCAAGTCTTTTCGCTCAATCAATGTTCATCAATCACCTAGTAACAAGTGTTCTCTACCTTTACGACTATATGTATCAGCTGAAAACTCTCTTGTGTTATTTAATTCAGCATAGCAATGAATTCAGAGATTATGAGCGTGCTCAAAAGCTAGACTGCCAACATATCAAGAAAGCACCAAGTTCTCTAACCTTAGTCTCATGAGGTAACAAGAGTTTGACAATTCCACTTTGAATACAACCTATCATAGCTAAAGCAATCGTGAATTTCAGCAGGGGGTTTACTAACCTTTGCACAGATCTGCTACTACTTAATTGTTGAATTCCAAACTTGTCCACAGGCCACATCTATCAAGCAACCAAGAAGCTTAGTTTAGTCTAAAAGTTTGGAACTTAAGATAAATACACGAGTAACCTTTTAGACTGTTATAGGTGTGCGAATAGGCAACATTGGGCATACCAATTAATGATAGCCTGAGATCTCGGCTGGCTCCAAGCAACACGCAAGCACTATGATGGTATGAAGGGTATTCTTGTAAAGGTCCTGTAATTAACAAAATTTCATTAAGCAACAATAATTATGACAAATGCAAGAACAACTTGAATCGGTGTCAATGTAATACCAAACTGAAAAAACTGCAAACCTTATATTCAGTAGCAACTCAGCAATATATATTCTACCATTATGATCCTCACAGCCAAACAAGCTAAGTACACCAGCCAGTCTTGTTGAGTGACGACCAAAATGTAACTGCAAAGTATCTCAGAACCAACCAGAACAAGCGTAAGAACACCTGCACAAGAGACAAATAAAATGTTGAATGCATGATAAATTTCGTCCATGAAGGAAGAGAAGGAAATTCTGAAATAGCGTTAACTGAGGACCACGTTGGTTTTCTTGATATTTCGCAGTTCAAGAGAAAATATCTAGGTATAAGTAATATGGTTGGAGGAGTTTAACACGTACTTACTGTTAGGAAAGCAACTTGTATTCCCATGAGGCCATAGGCCGATATATATATACATGTACAGGTGTGGAACATATGCAGGAAACCCCTCATACAACGGGATAAATACAAAGGGGTACATGACTTATATTATAACTCTAACACCCCCCCTCAAACTCATGGTGGATGAACAACACTGAGTTTGGAGAGATAAAAGCCATGTTGTACTCTAGTCTGAGCCTTCGTCAGGAAATCCGCCAACTGTAACTCGGAAGGCACATACTGAAGAGCAATGACCTGATCCTGCACAGCAGCACGCACATAGAAAGCATCAACACCAATATGCTTGGTGAGCTCATGCTTCACAGGATCGCGTGCAATGCTGATAGCACCTGTACTGTCAGATAGAAGCAGAGTCGGTGTAGTGACAGAAACACCAAAATCCTGAAGTAACCACCGTAACCAAGTCACCTCTGCCGTCAAAAGAGCCATTGCTCGCAACTCAGCCTCGGCACTCGAACGGGAAACTGCAAGCTGTTTCTTCGTCTTCCAGGCAATGAGAGAACCACCAAGAAAAACACAGTAAGGAGAAAGTGAACGGCGATCGGAAGGATCACTAGCCCACGTAGCATCCGAATAGGCCTGGAGCTGTAAAGAACTGGAGCGAGGAAAGAATAGACGGTGAGAGATCGTGCCTCGAAGATATCGAAGAACACGAAGGAGATGACTATAGTGAACCGAGGTGGGGGCAGAGACAAACTGACTCAGAATATGAACCGGATAAGATATGTCCGGACGAGTGACAGCTAGATAGACAAGACTGCCGACATGACGATAACGCGTCGGATCAGGGAGAGGATCACCATCAGTGGCACGGAGGTGAACATTGAGCTCCATAGGAGTCTCAACAACGCGCTCGTCAGTAAGTGCAGCACGAGCAAGAAGATCCTGGATATACTTTTCCTGGGATATAAAAAAGCCATCAGAGGTAGAAGAGACTTCAATCCCAAGAAAGTAGCGAAGAGGTCCAAGATCAGACATAAGAAACTGCTCACTAAGACGGGCCTTTACAAAGGCAATATACTCGGGGTCATCCCCCGTGATGATCATGTCATCAACATAAAGAAGAAGAAGTGTCCGACCATGAGGAGAAAGGTGAATAAACAATGCGGGATCATGAGCACTTGCTAAAATACCAGCAGCAGTGATCACAGAGGCAAAGCGCTCAAACCAGGCGCGGGGGGCTTGCTTAAGGCCATAGAGAGAGTGACGAAGACGACATACCATGCCATCAGGAACAGAATACCCAGGTGGTGGCTGCATGTACACCTCCTCACGCAGCTCACCATTAAGAAAGGCATTCTTAACATCAAGCTGAGATATAGACCAGTGGCGTGCTGAGGCAACAGCAAGAAGGGTACGAACAGTGGTCATATGAGCCACAGGAGCAAAAGTATCATCATAATCACGACCATGCTCCTGCTGAAAACCACGAGCCACAAGACGAGCTTTGTGACGCTCAAGAGAACCATCGGAGCGAGTCTTAACCTTGTAGACCCACTTACAAGTGATCGGACGGACTCCGGGAGGAAGAGAAACAAGATCCCAAGTACCAGTGCGTTCAAGAGCAGCAATATCCTCTGCCATCGCAAACTGCCATTCGGGATGAACAACAGCCTGACGGTAAGAAGTTGGCTCAAGAACAGCAGCACCAGCAGTGGGAAATCCAAAGCGATCAACAGGCGGACGAGGACGAGAACGCAAGCCATAAGTAGGCTGAGAGGAAGATGACGACCCATCCACAGAGGCATCAACTGGTCGTGGACGACGAGTGTAATGCTGAGGAAGAGATGGAATAATAGAAGGAGGAATTGGCAAGGTAGAATCAGGGGGTGGCGACGAAGAAGTCACCGGAGATGAAGGTGTAGAATCCGATGACAGACTGGGAGAGGAGACCGGGGAGGAAGTCACCGGAGATGAGGGTGGAGAAGGAGAGGAAGTGGAACTGAGAGGTACAGTGTCGGCAAGGGTGATAAGTGAGTCAGGAAAAGTGAGGAAAGAGATATCCTGCACTGAAAAAGTCGAGGAAGATGGGCGTGGGTAGAAGGGACGAGACTCTTCAAAAGTCACATCTCGAGATACGCATCCGACGACCAATAGGATCCCAACAATGATAGCCCTTATGCTCATCACTGTAGCCTAAGAAGACACACTCAACAGACTGAGCGGTCAGTTTGGTGCGTTCGCGAGGGGCAAGAAGAACATAGCAAACACAACCAAACGAGCGAAGCATCGAATAATCGGGAGAACGATCAAAAAGTCGCTCGAAAGGAACACCACCCTGTAGAGCAGCGGAAGGCTGTATATTGATAAGATAGGTGGATGTGGAGACGGCCTCAGCCCAAAAATGAGGCGGGAGAGAGGCAGCAATCATCAATGCACGAGCCGTCTCAAGAAGATGTCGATGCTTTCGCTCAGCCACACCATTCTGAGCATGAGCACCAGGACAAGAGAATTGAGAGAGAGTCCCGTGCTCAGCAAGAACACTACGCAACATCTTAGAGATATACTCGCCAGCAGAGTCAGCACGAAAAACACGAATGGGTGAAGAGAACTGAGTATGAACCATGGCAGCAAAACGCTTATAAATAGACAACACCTCAGAGCGAGAAGTCATGAAATAAAGCCATGTGTAACGAGAGAAATCATCTATGAAAATAATATAGTATTTATGACCACCTTTCGAAGCGAAAGGGGCCGGACCCCATACATCAGAATGGACTAAATCGAAAGGACGCTTAGACACGGACTCACTATGTGAATATGGTAACTGAATCTGCTTGCCAAGACGACAACCCTGACACTCTAAAGAGACATCTCCCGAGACAGACCCCAGAAGGCCTCGACGAACTAAAGAAGACAACCGAGAACCACACAGATGACCAAGTCGATGATGCCACTGCTGGAAGGAACCAGTGACGGAGGCAACAGAAGCGGGAGAACTGGCGATGGTGGTGGCAGCAGAAGGAACATGAAGCCAGTCCAACTCCCAAAGACCCTGAGAATCACGGCGGCGAGGGCCAGCCCCAACCAGAGTGTGCGTGTGACGGTCCTGGACAGAACAAGAGTCAACGTCAAGGATGACGCGACAACCAGAATCCGTAAGTTGTCCAGCAGAAAACAAATTCATGGTAAGTCGAGGAACATGAGCAACATCAGGAACAGAATAAGGAGTAGTAAGATTGCCTTTACTAGCAACAGAAAGGGGAGTACCATCGGCAGTGAGGACATGAATAGGAGAATCGAGTGATCGAAGAGAGGACAAAGTGGAAGAATGAGAAGACATATGAAAAGAAGCTCCAGAGTCCAGAACCCATGGGGATGTACCTGACTGTGTAGAGGGTGAGTGCTCAGTGCGGGAAGCATCAGTCACAGAACCAGCAGCACCCGTCGAGGAAGAACCTGAAGCCGCGAGCAGACGCTTAAGTCTCAGAATATCCTGCTCAGTCAAAGCAATGGCTGAAGCTGTCGAGGTAGACGACGAAGTCCCTGAAGATGATGATCGAGCCTTGCGCAGGTGTTTCTTCTTCGTGTAGCACTGAGACTCAAGATGACCATCATTGTTGCAATAGGCGCAGTGTGGACGGGGACGACCTGAGCCTCCAGAAGGAGTGGGCAAGAGCGGCGGAGCACTCGAGCGAGAAGTGGTCGATGGAGCAGGTGGCGTAGGAGCACGAGTAGCAAGCACAGAGGGAACCTCCAGCAAACCAGCACCACGTAAGCGAGTCTCCTCTGCACGAATCTCAGAAAGCGCCTCCATGAGAGAAATACGGCCACGAGCAAACAACTGAGCACGCCGGGGCTCAAACTCCTTACGGAGCCGAGACAAGAACTCATAGACGCGATGAAACTCCAAATTGGCCTGGACAGCCTGGCAACAGGGGCAGGTACGACACCCAGCACTATGGAGAGAATCAAGCTGACGCCAGATAGCAGAACTCTGGGCATAGAAGTCATCAACAGTAGAGTCACCCTGCTGAAGAGCATGCTCCTGACGGATCACAGAGAGGTATAAGGCATCACCAGAGGGCTGATAGCGCTCACGAAGACGGGTCCACATCTCAAAGACAGTAGAAAGACCCAGAAATTCAGAAGCAAACTGAGGCAGAACACTAGCAGTGAGAACAGCTGCAGCACGAGCATCATCATCAAGCCACTGGGTGTAAGCAGACAGAGCACCATGATACAACTGAAGAGCCTCCTCATAAGCCAAAACCCTCTCATCATAAGCACGATCAGCAGCCTCATCAGCAACCTTAGCCGCATCCTTGGCGGCCTGATTAGCACCCGTGGGAAGAACCGATGGAGTTGGCGGAGTAGGGGCCACCGGAGGAACTGGACGTGGCGGACAGCAGACCTCGCCAGAAACAACACCCCAAAGACGAATGCCACGCATGTGAATGCGCATGAAGCCAGTGAACTCGGTGTAGTTAGTACCATCAAAGATCACCGGACAGCGAGGGACAGCAACAAAACCCGATGCAGCAGACATGTTTTTTTTTGGATCCGACGAGAACAACCAGATCGGGATCAGGCGCTGGCTGGGGACGGATCGAGCGGAAGATCGGGACGGGCCGGCAGCAGGAGATCGGGACCAGCCACAGATGGAAGCAACAACACCGGTACTAGCCACCCAACAAAGTCAATGGAGGCAGTCAACAGAGGCAGCAAACAATGGGAGATCCGCGTCTGCTGCCTAATCCTGTAGAAGACGAGGCACCGTGATATGCTGCAAGATCTCACTGGAAGCGGTGGAACACGGCGACCAGCGACGGAATCCGACTAGGGATCACGAGAGACAGCGGCCGGTGACGGGATCCGACTGGAGGACAGCAGATCGAGCTCAGCTGGACGGGACGCCTACGAATCTGAGCGGAGCAGCGGGAGTCTGTCGTGGCTGCCGATCCAATCGGGAGATAAAGGGGAGGGGGCTGCAATCCGATCTCGAGAGGAAAACGAGCAGGCAGCTTCGACCTGATCTCGAGTAGAAGTCGGGCAGGAGCGACCAGCCGTGGAACCAGCAGCAGGAGCGGACGTGGGAAACAGGCGGTGGAGAGAGAAGCAGCCGCGGCGTCACGGAAGGATCAATCACACGAGTTGCGGCGTGTAAAAATTGACCTAGCTCTGATACCATGTTAGGAAAGCAACTTGTATTCCCATGAGGCCATAGGCCGATATATATATACATGTACAGGTGTGGAACATATGCAGGAAACCCCTCATACAACGGGATAAATACAAAGGGGTACATGACTTATATTATAACTCTAACACTTACCAGATTTGTGTACTATGTACAGTAAGAAGATACAACACAAGATCCTCATGTGCAGACTTTGTATGGATGGGGAGGATTCAACAAGACTAAAAAGTGTACAACTCCCAAGACAGAGAACCTGTAAAGTAGATCAAAACACAGTGTGTTCAGATTTTGCAGTAATGAGGTAAATCAAATGAAAAATATGATTTGATGATGTTGGACATTGGGATGAGGGCAGACAGCGAAGTTTTTTTTTTTTTTTTAACCTTGGATCAGTCTAGTACTCTAGTATGATTTTCAGGATGGTTCCTGATTAGCTCCTGTTCTAGCTCCTCGATGATGCAACACGGTGCTTAGTTCTCGTAAGTCAAAGCCACAACAAGCACTGAGAGCATCGCTGTTGTACAACCTATCAATGTTCCATGGTAACACTGTTTTCAGCACTCAAATGGTCCTTTGTCAAAACTGCGGTGTTCTGAAACTGCTGCTCTTTGCAAAATCCCTGCATCCAGTGCTCCTCTGAACTAACACTGAAGTACAAATTTCATGTTCAACCTTGCGTGACTCTGTCTGTCGACTTGATGAAGCGAGGGGACTTTCTCTTCTCCCTTCACTTGTTTCCTTGACAAACACAAGGAAACCTGCAGAAAATAACAAATGGTGAATCTGAGGGAACAAAGAACTATGTGCTATGCCAAAAAGAAACAAGGTAAGTTTTGAGAACAATTAATATTCCCCGTGATCTCTGGACAGATACAAATAGATATACTGTCCTCAGATCAGGCTAACAAGGTTAATTTTGCACAGACGAAAGGAAAAAAAATCTCACTTTTGTGTATTATTATTCTGCTAGGAACACACTCGTATTTGGTGTGCTGACCAATTTACATAAGCATAATGGTAATAATTTTGCAGTTGAATAGAGAGGCCCTCCAATTGTTAGTCACATACACGTATATTAATAAAAACCATTCGCTCAAGAGCAGTGATTTAAAGTAATAGAACTGGGAGCAATTTTTATCAGACAGATAACTGTAAGTAGATACTTTTCAGACAATTTGCAGGTACTTACCATATATTATGTACATGAAGAAAATACCACACCAGACCCTCATGCGGCACTGTCCATGTATGGAGAGAATTCCACGGACGTAGAAGAATACACAACTCCAAACAGAGAGACCAGCTGCATGGTTGATGGAAACAAACAATGTTCAGAATAAGAGGTAGACCAAACCGAAAGAAAAAATGAGTTGGCGTCTGTGGGATCAGGAAAGAGTAATGACAATGGTGGAAATCGTGAATAGGTACGAGCAAGGAAGTGTCTGTTACCTTGGATTAGCCTATAGTATGATTTTCGGGATGGTTCCCATTAACCGCCTGCACTGCTTTGTTAGCTTCTCGTTGCCGCACCTGCTGACATCTAATTCTCGTAGTGAACTCGGGAGGCCTTCCTTGGGCAGCGAACGGAGGGCTCGACACCCCCAGATCCTTAATCTCTTAAGATTGGTCAGCTTGTTTAGCCCTGCAGGTAGGTGTTTCAGCTTGCGGTAACCCAAAAACTTGAGTTCCTGAAGCGAGGTGAGGCATTGAAAGGCCTCCTCCTGCTCCTTTGTGAAGCGTGTCATCTCATCGTTCCCAATAAAGGACAAATCGATGAGGGAGGAAGAGAGGAAGCTACAGAGGGCGGGCGCACCAAGGAAGCCCTCCATGTCATCTGTCATGAGATTCTGCAGTTTGGATTCTGTCATCCCCCGCATGGGATTGGGATCCCACCCACCAAAGAAATTGGGGCTTTGACGGACTTTTAACCTGCTGAGGTGGCCCCGAGTAAGGAGAGGCAACAGGCCCTCGCATCTTAAATCCTCTCCGCAACCAGATATGTGTAATCGGGTGAGAGAGGTGAGGTTTGAAAGGGACTCCATCGTCTGCACGCCCTTTACGGACCAAAGTTTCAGGTGTAGCAGGGAGGATGGGAAAGGGTGGCGAAAAGAGCAATCTTGTAACCAAAGGGCAGTTAGGCCTTGGAGGGCATTGAGGGAATGAACTACGGAATCATCACAGCTGATGAGGCTCAACGCCCGCAGAGAATTGGAGGGATGTGCAGGGAGGACCAACAGCCCATCATCCTTCTCCACCTCTGCTATTTCTTGCTGCTCATCTTTTGCTTGTGTAACATCTGGAGAGGTTGACGATGATACTGGTGCTGTTGTTTGCTGCAAATCCACCCCCACAACAAACTGTGTTACGTTTCTACAAGAATATACCTGCAGTTTGGATAGCTTTGGGAGGTGAGACAAGAACTGTGTCAATTCCTTTCCACTGGAATCAGATAACCAAATTTTAATGTTCTCAACAGGATGCTGCCATTCGACACCACCCTGAACTTCTGATGCCACCACCCCAAGATTTGAAGACCATGCCCACAATTCCTTCAATGAGGTTAGCATTAGAAAATAATTCAGCTCCAAAGGTGGGCAATTTTTTATCTTCAACTCCTGAAGTTCAGTTAGTTGACTGAATAATAACACCTGGTCTAAGTTATACAGACCATCCTTTGCATTAACTTCCAATGCTACTCCAGAAGATGATTTTGAGTAGACCAACTTGTCCAGTAGTTCTGATCCCACACCACTTATTACGACAGAGCACAAAGACTGGGTCCAAGGGATAGGAGGCAGTAGCAAGACTTGCAGTATGGGAAACCAATCTATGTTCCAGTCTTGTTTCAGTGGGTAAACAATGTGGCTTGAAAATGGCAACTCTGAGAGTTTAGAGCAATCTGTGATAATCAGTACTTGCAAATGAGGGAAGAAATGAGTGGGCTGTGGTACCCATTTTTCAAAATTTTCTAAGCCAGTGAGTGTAATCTTCTTTACTAACTTGCAAAAGCTTTGCTCTAGATCAAACTCCTTTATTGTGGAAATATTCGACAATACTAGCTCACGAAGATTCCACATCTTCCCAAATGAAGGAAAAATATCCCAAGAAACAGAGAAGAGAGAGAGAGATTGTAGAGCCTGAACGACCAGGTTATCACCCAGCCATGTTGGACAAGAATGGCCACGGTGTCCTGTAATTCTCAGCTCCTGAAGATTTCTATGTGGTTGAAGGCTCTCAAGAACCACTATTTCCGCGCCAGGCTCACTATTAGGTCGCTCACTATCCCAATCTAGTGCCAATTTGTGCAAGTAGTCTTTCTGTGTTAGTTTTGCTTCAATCCCTTCTTCTTTCGTGTGTACCTTCTCAAGGTTATAAATGCTAACTTCCCTTAGCTCGGTCAAAAGCTCTAGTTGATTGAGTTCAAACCCTTTGATTTCCTTATTGACTGCAAAAGCCTTTAACTCCTGTAAGAGTTTTATTTTCCCCACGTTATAAATACCCGAAAGAAGCTCATCATATTGGGCGAGAAAATGGCATAATTTTGCAAGGTTACTCATGTCTCTAGGTAACAGAAAAGAACCATACCATTTTTGTAGGTCCAAAATCTTCAAATGATAAAATCTAGATAAAGTCGTTGGTAAATGCATATGGCTCATAGAAGTACCTAGCTTTAGGTATCGTAAGTGCAGAAGTGATGAAAAGTTATGCAAAATGGATTCCAAGGGGTATGATAATGTGGGCAAACAAAGAACACGGAGAGCATTTGCTTCCATGAACAAATCACCCAAAATGTTGACAGAACTTTTGTCTCCTCCTCCAAATATAATTAATGTTTGCAAGTTTTCAACCTTCAATTTTGACTTAAGTTTCATTAACTCACTCTTAAAATTTTCATCAGTCATCCCATTACTATCATCTAGACCATCTATTGCGATCGACAAGTGACGGATAGATGGCCGAATTTCTATTGATCTGACATTAGAGTGATGCAAACTAAGATATTCATGAGATGCAACCTTTAAAGCTAAATCATGCAACAGATCATGGATGATATAATGCCCCTCGGTTTCATCTTTTTTGAAAAATCCACTGTTCACCAAATCATTTAGATTGTCCAGACCTACATCTTCAATTGTTTTATTTCGACCACCAGGATGTAAAATATCTAGTCCTATCCAGAAATGAATGAGTTCTTCACTGTGAAACTTGTAATCTTCAGGAAACAAAGCACAACTAGAAAAACATTGTCGCAGATGATAAGGTAGATAATCATAGCTAAGTTTCAGTGCAGGCATAATGTCACCCTCACCGGTCTGCATTTCCCATTCTCTACTTTCTAGGACTCTTGTCCAATGATGCACATCAAGGTGGTTCCTCAATAATCTACCTACAGTTTTCGCTGCAAGAGGGGACCCCTTTAGCTTTTCTGCTATCTTATCTCCAATATTAAGCAACCCATCATGATCTTTTTGTGATTGCTCATCGCCAAATATGCATGCTCGAAAAAATTTCCTAAACTCAACATGTTCTAAACCCTCCAGCTCTATTGAATTATCAGTTGTTTTAACCATTTCTGCTACAGCTGGAAACCGAGTTGTAACTAGAATTACATTACCCTTTCCTTGTCCTTTTGTGAGTGGTACTAAAAGCCTTTTCCAGTCCTCAGATTCACACTTCCATATATCATCTAATATAAGCAAAAGTCTTTTAGAATTTAATCTTTGTTCAATGAGCTCTTCTGCGCTGCCCTTTTTTTCACCTTCCACACTAGGTATAGCTTTTTCAATCTCTTCAATCAGCTTATTAACAATGAAGTTCTGGGACACACATATCCAGATCTTGATCTGAAAATGTGTTTTCACTTCTTGGCTGTTATATATGTGTTGTATAAGAGTTGTCTTCCCTATGCCACCCGAACCAACAATCGGCAGGACAGTTAGGTTCTCGTCACTATATTTATCATGAGTGATAGCAGTGGCGAATCCAGAAAGAAAATGGAGGGTGGGCTCAAAGTTAACAGAGAAAAAAAACGAAACGTCCGTTTGAAGAAAAACAACATCATCTCCTAGTCCATTTGTCCAAATGTGATCAAACTTTCCCAGAATACTACTGGAGGCATGTGGTATTTACTGGATTTTTTCTGGAATGTTTGAAACATATTAAATTTGAACTAAATTCTGAATCTGCTTAGCTAAATAGCCATTATTTTCTAGGCCATTTGTGCAAATGTGCTCAAGCTTTCCAGGAATACTACTGGAAACATGTACTATTTACTGGATTTTTTTGAAAGGTTTTAACAATTGAATTTTAAACTAATATTGGTATTGCGAAGACAATATCTGCCAAACCAGTGCTCAAAAAGACATGAAAATTTTCAAGAGCAATAGTAATAACATGTTTAACCATACTAGAAATGTTAATACAATTCATACACAAGGTATCAAAGTACAAGAGAAGTAACAACAAAAGGACAATGAAATGTTGCTCTTACTAACTAGTACTGTAGTTATAGAACACCTTCACACCAAAATATAGAAATGTATGCGTAAGGCACCTCCTACAAGCCATCTGTTCACATTAGTACACTTATTAGTGATATAACAATAAGTCATGAACGAATAAGTATTGAAACTAGTAACAGTGGCATCAATACCTCTAAGAAATCACATGAAACTCATGTGGCAAATGTCCTTTCCGATCCCTCATTTTCTGGAATTGTATCATGATTTGGTCATCAGGAATGCTTCTAAATATCTCTTTCTCGCAGTAGCACACCATCAAATCATTTAGCCAATCATCTGATAGTTTGTTGCGCAAATCTGTCTTGATTATCTTCATTGCTGAAAATATTCTCTCAACGGATGAAGTGGCCACAGGAAAGAATAAGTGTCAACTCAATGAGGCGATATACCAACTGGAAAGATGTGTGTTTCATTGTTTCAACCATCAACCGAGCAAGTGTGGACACATCCCGACATCCATTAAACTCCTCACTTCTCCTAATGTTCATAAGAAATCTTGGGAGGTCTACTCCTAGCATTAACCGATCAGCTTCTGTGAAGTCCTCATCATAAATTTCAGCAAGCCGAATAAGTTTGTCAACGTTAAACTTTGAGAAGTTGTTTGCTGGATTAAGACAAGACATACAATCCAATAACTCGGTGGAAACTTCATTGAATCGGTGATTCATCTCAGTGATAGTTGCATCAATGGCAACATTGAATATGCTAACCTTGTAATAATGAAGTCGAGTCACCTTATTCTTAGTGCGAACAGATTGACCCATAGCTCCAACAAGATCATCCATGTTTGGCACATCAATACCATGTGTTTCACAAAAGTTCTTGGCTTGGCAGAATAAAGACTCCCACCCATTGTCCCTCATGCTCTGCAAGCTTTCTTTCACATCCAAGATCAAACGCATGGCTTCAACAATGTTTTGATTCTTTCTTTGCAAAGCTTGGGATAGATGATTTGTGTTGCTCAACAAGTTTATTAAGAACAACATGATGAACACAAATTCAAAGCATTCCATGTTTTTAAGCAAACCTCTAGCTCCACCTTGACATGTGTGTTCTCGGGCATCAACCACAACAATTCCTAGCACCTCCACCACAGCATTCCACATTGTGAATATACGAAGCAAAGTTTTGAGATGTGAGCCCCAACGAGTATCTCCTGGCCTTGTTATGTTAGAATTCTTGATGCAGCCCGGTTCCGGCTGTGATCTTTCCATTCTCCATCAAATCTAACAACTCATCTTGATGTTTGGCAAGTAATGCATCCTTCCTTTTGCAAGATGAACACACTTGAGTAACTATCAATGGAATATAGTTGAAGAAATCAGCAATAGCAGGACTACATTGAGCCACATTGACAACCACCAATTGTAACTGGTGAGCAAAGCAATGAACATAAAATGCATACGGAGCTTCATCTCTAACCAGTTTTTGCAAACCGTTGAATTCCCCTCTCATATTGGAAGCACCATCATAACCCTGACCACGTAGCCTAGAAGTTGACAAACCATGATATTCCAACACATCAACCAAAGCTTTTTTAATTCCAGCAGATGTACAATCTGTGATGTGCTTAATTGCAAGAAATCGCTCTTGAAGCACTCCATGATCATCTAGAAATCTACATGCATCAGGAAATCAGATTAGTAAACATTAGTAGAACAATTTAAAAAAACACTAGAATATGGCATGTGTTACCTGACAATCACCGCCATTTGCTCCTTTATTGAGCAATCTCTAGCTCATCAATAAGTATTGAGAAATTCTTATCTCCAATGTCATTCTTAATAACTTTGGTTACCTCCATTGCACAAGCTGTAGCAAGGTCCTTCTGGATGTCGGAACAAATCATTTGTGCGTTTCTGGCCCCTTATCAAATGCCTCCTTCACATCTTCTTTCTTGTTCCTTATACCAGTCCAATAACTCTCTGAAATTGCCCTTTGTTGATGGAAGTGGAGGATTCGTCATGCCCATGAAAAGCTTCACCTTGTGCTATGAGATACCTTGCACAATCCAATGATGCAGTTAGGCGGATTTTATAAGATATCTCAGACTCCTTGCTTGTACACACGGAATTGGGTAGCCACACTTGCTCTCTGATTGTTGAAATCATCACAATCTCCCTTAGCAATGTTGTGGTAACTAGATGGACCACCAACATGCTTCCTGAAATTACTTAGGGCTCTTTTCCAACGAGTGTAACCATCTTTTGTGAAAACATCATTTCCAAATCTAATGGCTTGTGATGGTTTCTTGAAAAGAAAGCAATGAAGCAAAAAGCGGCCTCCTTTTCCACACTATTCCAACCAATCATACGTATCAAACCACGCAGGTTGAAAGGATCTCCAAATTCTACCATCCTTTGTCTTTTCAAAATTATGCCCAATAGCTTTGTTTCTCCCTTTCAACAAATAAGCTCGTCTCACATCACTTCTAATTTCAGGAGCATAATCTTCTATTGGTATTCGAAGTCCTGGATCCGAAATAATTTGACTTGGATGAAATTCTGGTATAGGTTGCCTTGGTTGGTTTGTACTCTCATCAATTGTGGTATGATTCATCTCAACATTTGGGGATTCATTTGGGCGTTCAGGAGGAGGGATTGTGCCCACAACAATTAAGGGGAAGGGATTTGCAGTCACATTAGTTGGTTCAAGTTTAGGTTCGACATCGGTAGGGGGAGGAGCAGGCCTTTGGGGAGGGGTAATTGAACTGCTTGCATAAAAACTATGCATACTCATAGTTTTTCTCTTCATTTTTAAATCTGCAAATAAATTGTAATTGACCTAAATCAACTAATAGCGCATGAACTAGAAAACAAACTGTAATTGATATGAGCCAAATTAAAGAAAGGAATGGAATTATGGAACTTGGAAGCAAACTGGGAATTATACCTTAGCCAGTATTGGATGCGCTCAGCTTGGAACGGGGCGTGGCAGTGTGCGGCTATGCGAGCTGAATGCTCGCTCTGGCCAGCCGGCGGCTCCACTTCTCTGGCCAACGACGAGTTGGCGGTTGCACTCAGGGTCAGGCCGTCAGGGGCCTTCGATGCCGCGCGAGTCCTGCAGCCTGTCGTCGACGCGCGCACTTTGTGGACTGCCTGGACGAGGTGGCCGTGCCGCCGTCGAGCGCCTGTACGAGGTCGAGTCGGGGGGACCGGGGGGGGGGGGGGGGGGGGGGGGGGGGGGGGGGGGGGGGGGGGAGGGGCCTGCTGCCTAGGGTTAGGATTGGGGGCGGCGCTTCTCTGCTCTCTGCTGGCTCGAACGAGAACGAGAAACACGTCTGGCTGGGAGCTGGGAGTTGATGGGCTGGGCGCTGGGACTAGTTGGTCCGGGCCGAAACGAAGCATACTAGTAGTGAAAAAAATCGCTTTCTATCGAGGGCAGGCTTCAGCCTGTTGAAGCCTGCCCATTGGACTCGCCACTGAGTGATAGTATCTATGATTCTCTTCTTCGCAGGGTCCCTCCCGTACAGTGTTGATTCTATAATGTCAGAGGTGGTGGTAGGAGGACTCTTGGGAATGTCTATGGTGGTAGTATGACTAGAACCCAACAACTCAAGATTAAGAATAACTGTTACCTTTGCACATAAGGGCTGCAGTTGCTCTACAATATGCTTCATTCTTATAGATAAATCCACCCTATCAAACTTTAATTTTGGTGTTTCTTTCGCATGCTTTCACTGTGGTGCCTTGCGTATGCAGGCACCACAAAGGGCTGACTTGTCAGAAACATCATCATGAACGGGTGGGAAGGATGAGCAAGGGAAGAGTTTACCGACAGTACGCACGGTGCCGAGAGCACCAGAAGCAAGCTTGCGAATGCATCCGCTGGCCTCCCCATCAGCTTGGTCGGTGTTTGGGACCAATGAGGTATTGCCACTTGCAGTTCTCCTGGCACATGGCCAAGCGCAGCAATGAACTTGCTGCCTTGTATCTTCTTCCGATCTTGGCTCCCCAAGATCACGAGGGTTAGCAGCAGCACACGAGCACCCAAGCAGTTTGCCAACAGCTTTGGCGGTGTGATGAGCGTTGAGGAAGAGGTTGCATATGCAACCCTTGGCATGTTCTTCGGCAGCCTCATAGGTGCCGTAAAGGCCGTCCTGGATGCGGAAGTAATCCAGCTCGTCCAGCACGTCCTTGGCCCCGTACGCTAGCTGCCGCAGCTTTTGCAGTAGCTCGTTCAGGGCCGGGTTGTCGATCTCCCTGCCACGGGTGTTGTTGAGCATCCCTTGCACGTACAACAGCTCCATCTTGAGTGCGTCAACGTTGGGACCGAGATCCTTGCTAGCCGCCCAAGCCTCCAGGAAGCCATCTGAGACGGGGCCCAGTGCCTTGCCTACCACCCACCACGCCGCACTGACGGCAACGTCCATCGGTTGTCACGCTGCAAACTATTAGCAGAAGCAGTTAGCCCCAACTTATGCTGATACCAGTCGGTGCTGCTAGAGGACTAGCTAGAAAGAAAGATCTACTCACCCGTATGAAGTATGAACTCCCTTGCCGTGAAGGCAGGCGATGTGATGCGACGGAGGGAGCAATGCTGGAGAGGGTGTTGATGTGTAGGAGGGAGAGAGTAATGCAGGAGGAGGGGGATATAAAGATGTGAGTAGCGTCAAGTGAGGTCATTTGAGTGGTTGGGATCAACTAAAATAATGCCTGCCAATTAACTAAGCACTCTGATGTGACTTGGGGTCAGACATGGCGCTGGGTTTCCTAGCTAGTTTTTGTGCCATTGGGAAGCAACTAATTGTCGGGGTCCCTTGCTGGCCCTGCCTCCTGTTGGAAGTTAATGGCTCCGTGGTTTTTCCTGAATAAGATGCATGTGTTGGTTTGTAAAATCTCTCATGGAGCCAAATTCGCGAGAAGGACAACCTTGTGGTAGTGCTGTATATATAAAGAATGATGCTCCTCCGTAGATGTGTTACTCTGATTCAGTTACTACTGTTATGCTTCTGTTGTCAGTTGTTACTGAAGACGATGGCACAGGTGTACGTCGGGCTGAGGCAGCGTGGGCCGGCCGTCGCCTGTGGTCTCGGCTACTAGAGGTGGTTGGCGCGGTGGTGTGCCATGGTGGGGTGGTCCGGCGTTTGCGGCTGGAGTAGCCTAGTCCTGGGGCACGGATGTTGCGGGTCGGTGGGGCGATGGTGGTCGGCCGGGTGTCTGCCCCCCACCGGTGGCCTGGGTGGTGGCAGCGGGCCTCCGTGTACTGGCTCTAGGTCGAAGGCATGGCTGTGAGTTGGGGCTCGTGCTCGGGCGGATCTGGAAGGGGCCCGGGGCGAGCTGCAGTTTGTGCTCTAGGTAGGTGTGCTTGGGCTCGATCCGGGAGGTACCCATGGGCGTTAAGGTCCATCTCCTCGCAGGTATGGTGGATGTTGGTGGTGGTCGGGGCTTTGCAACGATGTCGGGCAGATCGGTGTCAAGGGCCACAGACATGGCGTCATGCGAGCGCGCTCGGCGACGGCCTTCGGGGGGCATGGGGTAGTGTATCCCCCGATCCACCGAGACCGGTTGGAGGCGCAGGCGTGGGTACCTCCTACTGTGGAGGCGTCGACCCATACTCCGTAACTGATGCCGGGCTAGGAGTGAAAGAAGATCCCTTTTACTCCTCGTACCGAGGTGGCATGACTTGGACGGTTGGTGGAGCCTTGGACATGGATGTCGGGGTGGTGGCACCGGATGTTGGTCCACATGGTTGGCTTTCCGGTGGGCACCATGGTGGCGGTGATTGCATTCTCTCTTGGTCGTGTGGGTGGCGAGAGGTGGTGCATTGGGTGGCTCGGGCACGCTCTTTGTCTCTGATGATGGCGTCGCCCCGATCCGGATCAGGAGTTCTGGGCTCGCCAGGCTTGCCTTTGAGACCACGTTTGGTTACGCGGGGGAGTTGCTGAGCGAAAGCTCCGCGCTTTGTCACCGATGACGGCGACGCTCGCGGGCGCCGTTATCTTTTGGAAGACGTCGTCGTGGTGCTCCTCTCCGTGTCCGGGTTTTGGGTGAAAACCTATGTCTGTTCGAGACTCGGCAACGGCGACGCTTAGCACCGTTCTTCCTCCTGGGGTTGTTGTCGTGGAACTTGGGTGATATAGGCCTTAGTGTGGTGTTGTTCTCAGTTCCTCATGTGCTCTATTTCGGTAGCGTAATCTCGTGCGTGGTGGGTGATTCGGTTAGTCTGGGATCGGCATTGTTTGAGGGCTATCCCATCTCTTGTATTTTTCGGCTGTATACTCTGTTTGGTTGGTGCTTTATATATAATAAAGCGGGACCAAAGCCTGTTTCAAAAGGCTGCAGCTGCGGTCTCAAAATTTGATATAAAAAAACCCGAAGCTGGCGGCCGCTGTGTAATGTGAGAGGAGAGAACTTAGAAGGGAGTGGTTGCCGATTCCTGCGCGTGCCAGCCAGTTTTGGTGGTGGCTCACCATCGTGGCAATCAGACAGTGTTCACTACAAGAAAAACTAGGGTTGCCGATGGCCAAATCTGTGCCGACGGCCCCCGTCGGCATCTATGGAGCTATGCCGACGGCCAAGGGTAGGCCGTAGGCATAGAATAGCCGTCGACATACATCCATCTATGCCGACGGGGCCGTCGGGACCGCCCGAGATACGCCTACGGGGCCCGTCGGCATAGGACAGGCCGTCGGCATAGCCCGGGCCCACCTACCCAGTCAGCGCTGACCATTTGACGGCGTTGATCCTACGCCGATGGGCGGTAACGGCGGCCGTCGGCATATCTGTGGCAGAGGTATGCCTACGGCATAGCCGTTGGCATAGGCCCCTCTGCCACGTCAACGATCCGTGTGCCACGCCACGTCATCGATCTGTGTGTGCACAGATATGCCGACGGCCTTGCCGTCGGCATATGTTTACTTTACTTAATTTTTTATTTTTACTTTGGTTATCTGTGGCAGAGATATGCCTACGGCACAACCGTCGGCATAGGCCCCTTCGCCACGTCATCGATCCGTGTGCCACGCCACGTCATCGATCCGTGGGACAACCTTCGTGTGTGCACAGATATGCCGACGTGTATTTTACTTTATTTTTTTATTTTATGTGTGATGATGCTTATGCATATATTGTTGTGATGGTGCCGGATGATATCTCGTTGTGTTTTATATGTCTATCCCATCATATATATCTGCTGATATGTGCTGTTATTTGAATTGAATTGATTTGAAAACAAACAGAAAAAAGAAAAAAAAGCAAAAGCAAACTATGCCGACGGCCTAGCCGTCGGCTTAGTTTAAAAACTGTGCCGACGGCTAGACCGTCGGCATAGGCGCCCACGTGTCAGCTACTGGGAGCTCTGTATGAAGGACTATGCCGACGGCCTGGCCGTCGGCTTAGTTTCAAACTATGTCGACGGCCCAGCCGTCGGCATAGCCCTGGTCCACGAGCAGCGGCTGGTCGCCACGTGGCACACCTATGCCGACGGCGTAGCCGTCGGCATAGTTTTTGACTAAGCCGACGGCCAGGCCGTCGGCATAGGGGTGCCACGTGTGGCGACCAGTCGTTGGGCAGACTTGACGGCGGCCGCCATTAGGCATGATAGTTGCCGACGGCCGGGGCCGTCGGCATAGATGTACGGCCCCCGTCGGCGTATCATATATGCCGACGGCTTTTCTATGCCGACGGCCTCCCTGGCTGTGCCGACGGCCCTATGCCGACAGGGGCCGTCGGCATAGATCTATCCCGACGGGACTCAGGCCTATGCCGACGGCCCTGGCCGTCGGCATAGGGGGCGATTCCGGTAGTGGTTAAGATGCAACTTGCAAATAAAACATACGAGCAAAAACATAGGGCACTGCAAGTGCCCTGAATTTTAAAGGACTGCTAATCAGATCCAGACAAAATCGTGCCATGCAGGAGCGTGCTTATTTTACCGGTCGCCGGCCGGCCAGCCTGCGAATGGGCTGTTCCCGAACATGATCACGGGGACAGCTAGCATTACAGCAAAGTTTCATGGGGCGTCAGATTTAGAACAAGAGTGGGTGAGAAAAAAGTAAGTTTAAAAGCATGAAGCGGGTCTGAATGATTGGGATGAGATGAGAGAGGTTTTATAAAACGGAGCAGGTACTGAATCCTCCAATGGCAGCGCAGACGCATGTGTTTGGGTGATGGGCGCGAATTCTAAAAGAAGAGACACGACAGGGTTCCTTTCCAGCATAGCACCCTCTAAGTAAAACAGCAGATACGACGCTGCTCATACCAACGGAATATGGCGCCACTTGCGTTAATCTAGCTAGTGGCGGGGATTCCCATTCGTATTGGATGGCTTATTAGGCGTTTTATCTTTTGTTTGCCCGCAAGTTTGATGCATGCTCGCGAAACAGATTCGAGACCCCATGTTCAGTCAGAGAGAAATAGTGATACTACTCTTTGACAGTCCAGCCGCTGCCTGTGTGTTTTCCGGGGTAAGATGAGAGATGTTTGGTTTGTGAAATTTCTCATGCATCGGTGTTGGTTGCTTTGGAATACAAAGCGGGGGAAAACCCTTTTTCAGTAAATTTCTCATGCATTGCAGCCTCGCAAGGTAGCCTCTACTCCTGCCGAAACCCTTGCTTCAAAATTCAAATCAAACTGACAAAACAGAATCCCTAGCAAATAAAAATAAAGAAGGAACAAAACATTCCCAAATGTTGAAGAAGAACTGCAAAATCGCATAAACTAGGACCTATATATATAGACTACCCATTCATCTATAACAACATCCTCACCTTCACGGTTGCAATCACGCCAACGCATCTACGTAGTTAATAACAAACCAAACGACCCAAAAGGAAAGGGGGCCTCCACAGGGGAGAGAAGGGCTAAGAGGGAGATGCGCTTACAGATTTGCCTCGGATGCGGGGTCGGAGCCGGCTGCCGCGAGGAAGAGCGAGGGGAGGTGGAGGTCGCCGGTGGCGGCTCCGGCGAAGGCATGGGCGGCCGCCTTGTTTCGTCGTCTTCCTTGTGCGACCAAGTCACTGACGAAATGGGCTTTGAGCCCTAGCATTTTACTACTGACTAAACCCAATAAGAGCCCAAGTAACCTAGACATCAAGCCCATGGATTACAGCCCAAGCTCGGCGATTTTTTTAATCCTGACTGCAGTGTGCTCATTTCTAAAAAAAAATCTGCAGTGTGCTTTCACTCCCAAAAAAAAAAAAAAATACTGCAGTGTGCTCTCCACATTTCCTATCCCGCCGTGTGCAGTCGCCAGTCGGCATCAATCTATCAGATCATTCCATGGCTTTGACCGCTCGCTCGCTCGCTCGCTGGAAATCTCGTGGAAACAAACAATGGTACATTTTCAGTACAACAAGTTCACAGGAAGCCGTTTCCTTGCCGTCGCAGGACCTGTCTGGCCGCCTGATTCAACTCATCCATCGAAAGCTCTTATTTTCTGGGAGTTGGACCGGCAGGCAGAGGATGCGAAATGCTTTATGATTGAAATGCAACGCAGAGTGCCAAAACACTGAATTTCAAATACTTCAGGCTAGAAAATCATCATTAGAGAGAGGCAGAGAGCTCACCCAGAACACTGGTCTAGTTCTGCTCTAACGTAGCTGAATTACCGAAAAAGGCTTTCGCCCCGCTTTATAAATAAAGCAAACCGCCACAGAGCACACAGACAAGGACTAGTTCACA
Source organism: Triticum urartu (assembly GCF_003073215.2). Classification (NCBI taxonomy): domain Eukaryota; kingdom Viridiplantae; phylum Streptophyta; class Magnoliopsida; order Poales; family Poaceae; genus Triticum; species Triticum urartu. The sequence goes on along the minus strand of NW_024112394.1, from coordinate 89,982 downwards.
CGCACCCAAGTCTCACAAACAAGAAGAAGGTTCTGCTAAGGGCACAACTCAACAAGCCCAAAAAAGAAACAAAAAGAAAAGGGCGGGGGCGCACAACAACCGACTAGTCGGGTTCCGGCGGTGGCGGCGGGGGCGGCGGAGACAGGCAGACAGCCATCGAGCGAAGGTCGGCCATGAAGGCTAAGATGGCGTCGCGGTCCTGGGGGCGGCTAAGCGGCCGCCAAAACTGCAAGAAACCAGACAGTTTGAAGATAGCTTCAGTAGCTCGTTGAAGAGGAACGCGCTGGATCACAAGCTTATTGCGGATCGTCCAGAGGGTCCAAGCGAGGACACCAATCTCAAGCCACCTAATGTGGCGAGAAGACAAGGGGGAGGACTGGAGCTCGTCAAATAAGTCGGGGAAGTTGGTGTGACACCAATTTCCGCCCACCACGTCGTGGAAGCAACTCCATACGAATTGCGCGGAAACGCAGGAGAAGAAGATGTGATTCGAGTCCTCGGGGACGCCGCAAAGAGGGCAGAGGCCGGATCCCGGGCCATTGCGCTTCCGGACCTCAACGCCAGACGGGAGTCGACCGCGAATCCACTGCCACATGAAGATCCGGATTTTCAGGGGCGGGCGGATGGATCACACCGTCACAAGGGGGGGGAGGGCGGAGGTGTTGGGTTTCGTAGTAATTTCAAAAAAATTCTACGCACACGCAAGATCATGTGATGCATATCAACGAGGGGGAGAGTGTTGTCTACGTACCCAACGCAGACCGACTGCGGAAGCGATGACACAACGTAGAGGAAGTAGTCGTACGTCTTCACGATCCAACCGATCAAGCACCGAAACTACGGCACCTCCGAGTTCGAGCACACGTTCAGCTCGATGACGATCCCCGGACTCCGATCCAGCAAAGTGTCAGGGAAGAGTTCCGTCAGCACGACGGCGTGGTGACGATCTTGATGTACTACAGCAGCAGGGCTTCGCCTAAACTCCGCTACAGTATTATCGAGGTATATGGTGGCAGGGGGCACCGCACACGGCTAAGGAATAGATCACGTGGATCAACTTGTGTGTTCTAGGGTGCCTCTACCTCAGTATATAAAGGAGCCAAAGGGGGAGGGGGGCGCCGGCCAGGGAGAGAGGCGCAGGAGGAGTCCTACTCCTTCCGGGAGTAGGACTCCCCCCCCCCCAATCCTATTCCAACTAGGATTCCCAAGGGGGAAAGGGGGAGAAGGGTGGCCGGCCACCTCTCCTAGTCCTAATAGGACTAGGGGAAGGTGGGGAGGCGCGCAGCCCTTGTGGTCAGCCCTTTCACCTTTCCACTAAGGCCCATGAAGGCCCATATGGCTCCCGGGGGGTTCCGGTAACCTCCCGGTAACCCGGTAAAATCCCGATTTCACCCGGAACACTTCCGATGTCCAAACATAGGCTTTCAATATATCAATCTTTACGTCTCGACCATTTCGAGACTCCTCATCATGTCCGTGATCACATCCGGGACTCCGAACAACCATCGGTTCATCAAAATGCATAAACTCATAATATAACTGGCATCGTAACCTTAAGCGTGCGGACCCTACGGGTTCGAGAACAATGTAGACATGACCGAGACACGTCTCTGGTCAATAACCAATAGCGGGACCTGGATGCCCATATTGGCTCCTACATATTCTACGAAGATCTTTATCGGTCAGACCGCATAACAACATACGTTGTTCCCTTTGTCATCGGTATGTTACTTGCCCGAGATTCGATCGTCGGTATCCAATACCTAGTTCAATCTCGTTACCGGCAAGTCTCTTTACTCGTTCTGTAATACATCATCTCGCAACTAACTCATTAGTTGCAATGCTTGCAAGGCTTATGTGATGTGTATTACCGAGAGGGCCCAGAGATACCTCTCCGACAATCGGAGTGACAAATCCTAATCTCGAAATACGCCAACCCAACATCTACCTTTGGAGACACCTGTAATGCTCCTTTATAATCACCCAGTTACGTTGTGACGTTTGGTAGCACCCAAAGTGTTCCTCCGGCAAACGGGAGTTGCATAATCTCATAGTTATAGGAACATGTATAAGTCATGAAGAAAGCAATAGCAACATACTAAACGATCGGGTGCTAAGCTAATGGAATGGGTCATGTCAATCAGATCATTCAACTAATGATGTGACCTCGTTAATCAAATAACAACTCTTTGTTCATGGTTGGGAAACATAACCATCTTTGATTAACGAGCTAGTCAAGTAGAGGCATACTAGTGACACTCTGTTTCTCTATGTATTCACACATGTATTATGTTTCCGGTTAATACAATTCTAGCATGAATAATAAACATTTATCATGATATAAGGAAATAAATAATAACTTTATTATTGCCTCTAGGGCATATTTCCTTCAGTCTCCCACTTGCACTAGAGTCAATAATCTAGATTACACAGTAATGATTCTAACACCCATGGAGCCTTGGTGCTGATCATGTTTTGCTCGTGGAAGAGGCTTAGTCAATGGGTCTGCAACATTCAGATCCGTATGTATCTTGCAAATCTCTATGTCTCCCACCTGGACTAGATCCCGGATGGAATTGAAGCGTCTCTTGATGTGTTTGGTCCTTTTGTGAAATCTGGATTCCTTTGCCAAGGCAATTGCACCAGTATTGTCACAAAAGATTTTCATTGGACCCGATGCACTAGGTATGACACCTAGATCGGATATGAACTCCTTCATCCAGACTCCTTCATTTGCTGCTTCCGAAGCAGCTATGTACTCCGCTTCACATGTAGATCCCGCTACGACACTTTGTTTAGAACTGCACCAACTGACAGCTCCACCGTTTAATGTAAACACGTATCCGGTTTGCGATTTAGAATCGTCCGGATCAGTGTCAAAGCTTGCATCAACGTAACCTTTTACAGTGAGCTCTTTGTCACCTCCATATACGAGAAACATATCCTTAGTCCTTTTTAGGTATTTCAGGATGTTCTTGACCGCTGTCCAGTGATCCACTCCTGGATTACTTTGGTACCTCCCTGCTAAACTTATAGCAAGGCACACATCAGGTCTGGTACACAGCATTGCATACATGATAGAGCCTATGGCTGATGCATAGGGAACATCTTTCATATTCTCTCTATCTTCTGCAGTGGTCGGGCATTGAGTCTTGCTCAACTTCATACCTTGTAACACAGGCAAGAATCCTTTCTTTGCTTGATCCATTTTGAATTTCTTCAAAATCTTGTCAAGGTATGTGCTTTGTGAAAGTCCAATTAAGCGTCTTGATCTATCTGTATAGATCTTAATGCCTAATATGTAAGCAGCTTCACCGAGGTCTTTCATTGAAAAACTTTTATTCAAGTATCCCTTTATGCTATCCAGAAATCCTATATCATTTCCAATCAGCAATGTGTCATCCACATATAATATTAGAAATGCTACAGAGCTCCCACTCACTTTCTTGTAAATACAGGCTTCTCCGAAAGTCTATATAAAACCAAATGCTTTGATCACACTATCAAAGCGTTTATTCCAACTCCGAGAGGCTTGCACCAGTCCATAAATGGATCGCTGGAGCTTGCACACTTTGTTAGCTCCCTTTGGATCAACAAAACCTTCCGGTTGCATCATATACAACTCTTCTTCCAGAAATCCATTCAGGAATGCAGTTTTGACATCCATCTGCCAAATTTCATAATCATAAAATGCGGCAATCGCTAACATGATTCGGACAGACTTAAGCATCGCTACGGGTGAGAAAGTCTCATCGTAGTCAACCCCTTGAACTTGTCGAAAACCTTTCGCGACAAGTCGAGCTTTGTAGACAGTAATATTACCATCAGCGTCAGTCTTCTTCTTGAAGATCCATTTATTCTCAATTGCTTGCCGATCATCGGGCAAGTCAACCAAAGTCCATACTTTGTTCTCATACATGGATCCCATCTCAGATTTCATGGCTTCAAGCCACTTTGCGGAATCTGGGCTCACCATCGCTTCTTCATAGTTCGTAGGTTCATCATGATCTAGTAGCATGACTTCCAGAACAGGATTACCGTACCACTCTGGTGCGGATCTTACTCTGGTTGATCTACGAGGTTCAGTAGTATCTTGATCTGAAGTTTCATGATCATTATCATTGGCTTCCTCACTAACTGGTGTAGGTGTCACTGAAACAGCTTTCTGTGATGAATTACTTTCCAGTAAGGGAGCAGGTACAGCTACCTCGTCAAGTTCTACTTTCCTCCCACTCACTTCTTTCGAGAGAAACTCCTTCTCTAGAAAGTTTCCGAATTTAGCAACAAAAGTCTTGCCTTCGGATCTGTGATAGAAGGTGTATCCAATAGTTTCCTTTGGATATCCTATGAAGACACATTTCTCCAATTTGGGTTCGAGCTTATCAGGTTGAAGTTTTTTTACATAAGCATCGCAGCCCCAAACTTTCAGAAACGACAACTTTGGTTTCTTGCCAAACCATAGTTCATAAGGCGTCGTCTCAACGGATTTTGATGGTGCCCTGTTTAACGTGAATGCGGCCGTCTCTAGAGCGTATCCCCAAAATGATAGCGGTAAATCAGTAAGAGACATCATAGATCGCACCATATCTAGTAAAGTACGATTACGACGTTCGGACACACCATTACGCTGTGGTGTTCCGGGTGGCGTGAGTTGCGAAACTATTCCACAGTTTTTCAAATGTACACCAAACTCGTAACTCAAATATTCTCCTCCACGATCAGATCGTAGAAACTTTATTTTCTTGTTACGATGATTTTCAACTTCACTCTGAAATTCTTTGAACTTTTCAAATGTTTCAGACTTATGTTTCATTAAGTAGATATATCCATATCTGCTTAAATCATCTGTGAAGGTGAGATATCCGCCACGAGCCTCAATATTCATCGGTCCACATACATCGGTATGTATGATTTCCAACAAATCTGTTGCTCTCTCCATAGTACCGGAGAACGGTGTTTTAGTCATCTTGCCCATGAGGCACGGTTCGCAAGTACCAAGTGATTCATAATCAAGTGGTTCCAAAAGTCCATCAGTATGGAGTTTCTTCATGCGCTTTACACCGATATGACCTAAACGACAGTGCCACAAATAAGTTGCACTTTCATTATCAACTCTGCATCTTTTGGCTTCAACATTATGAATATGTGTATTACTACTATCGAGATTCAATAAAAATAGACCACTCTTCAAGGGTGCATGACCATAAAAGATATTACTCATATAAATAGAACAACCATTATTCTCTGATTTAAATGAATAACCGTCTCGCATTAAACAAGATCCAGATATAATGTTCATGCTCAACGCTGGCACCAAATAACAATTATTTAGGTCTAATATTAATCCCGAAGGTAGATGTAGAGGTAGCGTGCTGACCGCGATCACATCGACTTTGGAACCGTTTCCCACGCGCATCGTCACCTCGTCCTTAGCCAATCTTCGCTTAATCCGTAGCCCCTGTTTCGAGTTGCAAATATTAGCAACAGAACCAGTATCAAATACCCAGGTGCTACTGCGAGCATTAGTAAGGTACACATCAATAACATGTATATCATATATACCTTTGTTCACCTTGCCATCCTTCTTATCCGCCAAATACTTTGGGCAGTTCCGCTTCCAGTGACCAGTCTGCTTGCAGTAGAAGCACTCAGTTTCAGGCTTAGGTCCAGACTTGGGTTTCTTCTCTTGAGCAGCAACTTGCTTGCCGTTCTTCTTGAAGTTCCCCTTCTTCTTCCCTTTGCCCTTTTTCTTGAAACTAGTGGTTTTGTTAACCATCAACACTTGATGCTCCTTTTTGATTTCTACCTCCGCAGCTTTCAGCATTGCGAAGAGCTCGGGAATAGTCTTGTTCATCCCTTGCATATTATAGTTCATCACGAAGCTCTTATAGCTCGGTGGCAGTGATTGGAGAATTCTGTCAATGACGCAATCATCCGGAAGATTAACTCCCAGTTGAATCAAGTGATTATTATACCCAGACATTTTGAGTATATGCTCACTGACAGAACTGTTCTCTTCCATCTTGCGGCTATAGAACTTATTGGAGACTTCATATTTCTCAATCCGGGCATTTGCTTGAAATATTAACTTCAACTCCTGGAACATCTCATATGCTCCATGACGTTCAAAACGTCGTTGAAGTCCCCATTCTAAGCCGTAAAGCATGGCACACTGAACTATCGAGTAGTCATCAGCTTTGCTCTGCCAGACGTTCATAACATCTGGTGTTGCTCCAGCAGCAGGCCTGGCACCCAGCGGTGCTTCCAGGACGTAATTCTTCTGTGCAGCAATGAGGATAATCCTCAAGTTACGGACCCAGTCCGTGTAATTGCTACCATCATCTTTCAACTTTGCTTTCTCAAGGAACGCTTTAAAATTCAACGGAACAACAGCACGAGCCATCTATCTACAATCAACATAAACAAGCAAGATACTATCAGGTACTAAGTTCATGATAAATTTAAGTTCAATTAATCATATTACTTAAGAACTCCCACTTAGATAGACATCCCTCTAATCCTCTAAGTGATCACGTGATCCAAATCAACTAAACCATGTCCGATCATCACGTGATATGGAGTAGTTTCATCGGTGAACATCATTATGCTGATCATATCTACTATATGATTCACGCTCGACCTTTCGGTCTCCGTGTTCCGAGGCCATATCTGTATATGCTTGGCTCGTCAAGTATAACCTGAGTATTCCGTGTGCGCAACTGTTTTGCACCCGTTGTATTTGAACGTAGAGCCTATCACACCCGATCATCACGTGGTGTCTCAGCACGAAGAACTTTCGCAACGGTGCATACTCAGGGAGAACACTTCTTGATAATTTAGTGAGAGATCATCTTATAATGCTACCGTCAATCAAAGCAAGATAAGATGCATAAAAAGATAAACATCACATGCAATCAATATAAGTGATATGATATGGCCATCATCATCTTGTGCTTGTGATCTCCATCTCCGAAGCACCGTCATGATCACCATCGTCACCGGCGCGACACCTTGATCTCCATCGTAGCATCGTTGTCGTCTCGCCAATCTTATGCTTCTACGACTATCACTACCGCTTAGTAATAAAGTAAAGCATTACATCGCGATTGCATTGCATACAATAAAGCGACAACCATATGGCTCCTGCCAGTTGCCGATAACTTGGTTACAAAACATGATCATCTCATACAATAAAATTCAGCATCATGCCTTGACCATATCACATCACAACATGCCCTGCAAAAACAAGTTAGACGTCCTCTACTTTGTTGTTGCAAGTTTTACATGGCTGCTACGGGCTTTAAGCAAGAACCAATCTCACCTACGCATCAAAACCACAACGATAGTTTGTCAAATAGACTCCGTTTTAACCTTCGCAAGGACCGGGCGTAGCCATACTTGGTTCAACTAAAGTTGGAGAGACAGTCGCCCGCAAGCCATCTCTGTGCAAAGCACGTCGAGGGAACCGGTCTCGCGTAAGCGTACGCGTAAGGTTGGTCCGGGTCGTCTCGTCCAACAATACCGCCGAACCAAAGTATGACATGCTGGTAGGCAGTATGACTTGTATCGTCCACAACTCACTTGTGTTCTACTCGTGCATATAACATCAACATAAATAACCTAGGCTCGGATGCCACTGTTGGGTTTCGTAGTAATTTCAAAAAAATTCTACGCACACGCAAGATCATGTGATGCATATCAACGAGGGGGAGACTGTTGTCTACGTACCCAACGCAGACCGACTGCAGAAGCGATGACACAACGTAGAGGAAGTAGTCGTACGTCTTCACGATCCAACCGATCAAGCACCGAAACTACGGCACCTCCGAGTTCGAGCACACGTTCAGCTCGATGACGATCCCCGGACTCCGATCCAGCAAAGTGTCGGGGAAGAGTTCCGTCAGCACGACGGCGTGGTGACGATCTTGATGTACTACAGCAGCAGGGCTTCGCCTAAACTCCGCTACAGTATTATCGAGGTATATGGTGGCAGGGGGCACCGCACACGGCTAAGGAATAGATCACGTGGATCAACTTGTGTGTTCTAGGGTGCCTCTACCTCAGTATATAAAGGAGCCAAAGGGGGGAGGGGGCGCCGGCCAGGGAGAGAGGCGCAGGAGGAGTCCTACTCCTTCCGGGAGTAGGACTCCCCCCCAATCCTATTCCAACTAGGATTCCCCAAGGGGGAAAGGGGAGAGAAGGGTGGCCGGCCACCTCTCCTAGTCCTAATAGGACTAGGGGAAGGGGGGAGGCGCGCAGCCCTTGTGGGCAGCCCTTTCACCTTTCCACTAAGGCCCATGAAGGCCCATATGGCTCCCGGGGGGTTCCGGTAACCTCCCGGTAACCCGGTAAAATCCGATTTCACCCGGAACACTTCCGATGTCAAACATAGGCTTCCAATATATCAATCTTTACGTCTGACCATTTCGAGACTCCTCATCATGTCCCCAATCACATCCGGGACTCCGAACACCTCGGTACATCAAAACTCATAAACTCATAATATAACTGTCATCGAACCTTAAGCGTGCGGACCCTACGGGTTCGAGAACAATGTAGACATGACCGAGACACGTCTCCTGGTCAATAACCAATAGCGGGACCTGGATGCCCATATTGGCTCCTACATATTCTACGAAGATCTTTATCGGTCAGACCGCATAACAACATACGTTGTTCCCTTTGTCATCGGTATGTTACTTGCCCGAGATTCGATCGTCGGTATCCAATACCTAGTTCAATCTCGTTACCGGCAAGTCTCTTTACTCGTTCTGTAATACATCATCTCGCAACTAACTCATTAGTTGCAATGCTTGCAAGGCTTATGTGATGTGTATTACCGAGAGGGCCCAGAGATACCTCTCCGACAATCGGAGTGACAAATCCTAATCTCGAAATACGCCAACCCAACATCTACCTTTGGAGACACCTGTAATGCTCCTTTATAATCACCCAGTTACGTTGTGACGTTTGGTAGCACCCAAAGTGTTCCTCCGGTAAACGGGAGTTGCATAATCTCATAGTCATAGGAACATGTATAAGTCATGAAGAAAGCAATAGCAACATACTAAACGATCGGGTGCTAAGCTAATGGAATGGGTCATGTCAATCAGATCATTCAACTAATGATGTGACCTCGTTAATCAAATAACAACTCATTGTTCATGGTTAGGAAACATAACCATCTTTGATTAACGAGCTAGTCAAGTAGAGGCATACTAGTGACACTTTGTTTGTCTATGTATTCACACATGTATTATGTTTCTGGTTAATACAATTCTAGCATGAATAATAAACATTTATCATGATTATAAGGAAATAAATAATAACTTTATTATTGCCTCTAGGGCATATTTCCTTCAGGAGGAGGGAGCGATGGCCTGGTATAGAGACTTGGTGGAGAATTGTCCCGAAGGTTCGAGGCACCATCTCACCCGGTCAAGGTCACTATCCACCACCGGTTCGTGAAGAGCAACGCAGTCCAGCAACGCACGCCAGGCGGCGGTTTCTGGTGGGCCAAAGGGCCTCCGAAAAGCAAGGCGCCCTAGGTCAATAAGGGCCCTCTCAACCGAGATCAGGGGTTCTACCGCGATGGAGAAGAGGCCGGGGAAGCGCGCGGCGAAGGGGGAATCTCCAGCCCATCTGTCAAACCAGAACAAAGTCGCCGATCCGGAGCCCACCGAGATGGATGTCCCGATGCGAAGGACCGGGAGCAGCTGGACGACCGACTGCCAGAACTGGGAGCCACCAGATCTCTGACAAAATGCGAGGGGTTGGCCTCACAGATATTTGTTCCGAATGATGTCAAGCCAGAGACCCCCCTAGCCCTGCGAGATCCGCCAGAGCCAACGGGAAAGGAGGGCGATATTCATGCGTGTGGAGCACATGATCCCGAGGCCTCCTTGATCCCTAGGCTTGCAGATGTCAGGCCAGCTCACCATGTGGTATTTCTGTTTATTATTATCGTCGGCCCAGTAGAAGCGGGACTGAATTTTGGCAATCTCATGGTGCAGGGTCTCGTGGAGGCTGTAGAAGCTCATGAGGAACAGGAGGAGGCTGGAGAGGGATGAGTTAATGAGAATGGTCCGAGCCGCCTTTGACAACCATCTACACTGCCAAGGTTCGATGCGCGTTTGGAGCTTGGTCACGGTCGGGCGCAGGTCCACGACGGTAAGCCGAGAGTCGCTAATGGGCGTTCCCAGGTAAGTTGTGGGAAAGGCGCCGAGGCGGCAGTTAAGCCGGTTGGCAATCACTAGTAGAAAAAGGGTCAAACGTGAAGCACAATAGTGCCGGTTTGAATTTCAGCCGGCACTAATGTGTACAATAGCACCGGTTCGTGGCGGCGATCAATAGCATCGGTTCGTGGCGAACCTTTAGTACCGGTTCATGCCACGAACCGGTACTAAAGAGGCTGTGTTAGCCTGCGGTCAGGCTATGGCCCCACAATCACCATTTAGTGCCGGTTCGTACCACGAACCGGTACTAATGAGGTTATGGCAAGCTGTTTTTAGTCCCACCTCGCTCCCCTAACAAGCCTTTTAGCACCTTAAATATGTTATTTCTCAAACTATCACAAGCACTTGGTCTTCATTAAACTCTATGTGTAGAATTTGTAGCCGCAATATGAGTCTTCATCGGTTTATAAATCGTTGATGACTCATATTGACAATTCAGATTGTACACACAAAGATCATTGATGATCAAAGTATTTTTTATGTTATAAGATCATATTGACAATTTAGATTGTAAAGAAATATAAGATCATGATGTAAATGCTCTTATATTTTTTACGTTCAGTATGCACCATTCAAAGCGACGCCATCAACTTTCAACCATTTCTGCCTTCATTTGATATTTTTCATGCATTCAATGATTTGTTTTGAGAACTAAATGACCTGGAAATTGAAAAGCACTACAAATGAACTTTGAAAAAGTTGAAACTTGGCATGGTATCATCATTTCACCCACATAGATTATTCAAAAAAGTAGAGAGGGTTACGGCAAAAACTAGATGCACTTCGTTTACAAACTGGACAATCTCTTTTGAAGTATTCAGGTTTCTGACGAAATTAAACTCATCTGTTACAAAGGCATTTCATTTTTTTAAACTTATTACAACTCCAGACTTTTTGTGCATTCAGTATGCACCATTCAAAGCGACCCCATCAACTTTCAACCATTTCTGCCTTCATTTGATATTTTTCATGCATTCAATGATTTGTTTTGAGAACTAAATGACCTGGAAATTGAAAAGCACTACAAATGAACTCTGAAAAAGTTGAAACTTGGCATGGTATCATCATTTCACCCACATAGATTGTTCAAAAAAGTAGAGAGGGTTACGGCAAAAACTGGATGCACTTCGTTTACAAACTGGACAATCTCTTTTGAAGTATTCAGGTTTCTGACGAAATTAAACTCATCTGTTACAAAGGCATTTCATTTTTTTAAACTTATTACAACTCCAGACTTTTTGTGCATTCAGTATGCACCATTCAAAGCGACACCATCAACTTTCAACCATTTCTGCCTTCATTTGATATTTTTCATGCATTTAATGATTTGTTTTGAGCTAAATGACACTAAATTTTGTGCAGGCAGCGCACCACCTTTAGTACCGGTTGGTGGCTCTAACCGGTACTAAAGGGTGACCAGTACTACAGTTTCTTAGTAAGCTGTTTTTTAGTCCCACCTCGCCAAGAGAGAGGGACTAGGAGCGGTTTATAAGCCCTGAGTGCAAAGACGATGAAGAAGAGGCTCAATGCTCACGTTGCTTAGCTTCAAGCCTTCAGGAATATGGTAGATTGCACGGAGCTACGCGCAGTGCAGTTTACACTATTCCGAAAGGCTTAATGCAAATTAACGAGCATTGCACCTCTTTTTTATTTTTAATAACTTATTACAACTCCGGACTTCTTCTGTTATGGAAAAAAACTAATTGCACGTCGGCATTTCTTTTTTTAAAACTTTGGTTATAACTCCAGACTTTGACCATCAAGTTTTGCAGAAAAGAAAAAATAGCAGAAAAGAAAAAAATAGCAGAAAAGAAAAAATAGTAGAAAAGAAAAAAAATATAGCTGAAAAGAAAAAAACTATATAAAAAAACTACTCAGAAATAAATAGAAGAAAATAAATATAGCAGAAAAGAAAAAAATACTCCGAAATAAATAGAAGAAAAAATAAAGCAGAAAAGAAAAAAAATTATATTTGCTATTTTTCAATCGTTCACAAAATGACCGTGAAATTGAAAATCACTACAAAATGAACTCTGAAAATATTGAATTTTGGCAAACTAGATGAATAAAACTACTCACAAATAAATAGAAGAAAATAAATATAACAGAAAAGAAAAAACTATACAAAAAAATACGCAGAAATAAACAGAAGAAAATAAAGCAGAAAAGAAAAAAACTATAAAAAAAATTGGGGCGCTGCCCTGTGGGCCTGCTAGGCCACGGGCGTGCAATTACAGGCCTGAAAGGCCCAGCAGACTCACAGGGCAGCGCGCAGAATTTAGGCCCACAAGCCTGCTTGCTATATAGAGGAGTTCAACAAGGTAGCCGCGGCTGGGTTTATAAACCAGTGCGGCTGCCCTTCGCCCGGTGAGGTGGGACTAAACTTTGGGGTGGCAGCGCGAGGCCTTTAGTACCGGTTGGTGGCTCCAACCGGTACTAAAGACCACCCTTTAGTACCGGTTGGAGCCACCAACCGGTACTAAAGGCCTGCTCTTCCCGCCTCTTGGCCTGGCCAAAGTTCGCCTTTAGTACCGGTTGATGGCTTCAACCGGTACTAAAAGCACTGAAGGCCAAGGCAGTATCTGAGTCCGAAGATGAAGACTCTGGTAGCAGCCTTGGTGATCCTGAAGAACTGAGCCATGATCTGGCTCTGCTCGTGAAGAAGTTCCAAAAGTTCTCAAGACGTGGTCGCCTTGGAAGATCCTCAAGGAGCAATGATTCCTCATCCCGTGCGCCGCTCGAACCCGTCCTCGCCGCCCGTCGCCCGTCGTCGCTGTCCCCGCCGCCGCCCGTCGTCGTCGCCGTCTCACGTCGCCGCCGCCGCGCACCGCCGTCCGTCGTCGTCCCGCCGCGGTCCCATACGTCTCTCACTCTCGCGTATACCCGCCGCGCCGCCGTCCGTCGTCGTCGCACACCCGGCCGGTACTCCGGCGCCCCCGCCCGTACGTACGCCGTCGCCCCCGCCCCGTACGCCGGCGCCCCCGCTCGTACGTACGGGGCCGCGGCGTACGGGGCCGCGCGCACAGATACACATATACACACACATATATACGTACACTACACACATACACACACACATACACACACACACACATTTTTTTACTTATTTTTTGTTTTTTAGAAAAGTTAATTAGATGATCGAATGTTAGATTAATGTCGAATGTTAGATGATTAGCTAGATAGAAATTTGTCGAACTAGAGATTTTTGAACTAGTTGAATAATTAATATAACTAGTTTATTTTTAGTAAGAAAATTATCGAACTAGTTTATTTAGGTATATGAGATTTGAACTAGTTCAATAATTAATATAACTAGTTTATTTTTAGTAAGAAAATTATCGAACTAGTTTATTTAGGTATATGAGATTTGAACTAGTTCAATAATTAATATAACTAGTTTATTTAGGTATATGAGATTTGAACTAGTTCAATAATTAATATAACTAGTTTATTTTTAGTAAGAAAATTTAGGTATCTGAGATTTGATGATCTAATTAAAATATTATTTGTTAATGAGTTTTTCTGTTTATTTAATTTTTTATATATTTTGAGTTTATATAAATGTTAGATTAATGTCAAATGTTAGATGAATTAGATAGAAAAGTTAAATATATAGTAATGTTAATTGTTAGAGATGAATATAGTTAGATATATTAATGTCAAATGTTAGATGAATATATATTTGGCTAGATATTAATTAATGTTAGATAGTAATAGGTGTTTAATGTTTCACCTATATGAACATAGGAAATGTCATTTGACGACGAAAAAGATTTCATTATGTGCGAACACTGTGAAGACCAGCGCGCCTGTGCGACAGAAATTTTCTTGTTGATGGTAGGCGCTTCAGCATCAAGCTGGATGAGACATTCGAAGTTAATACAGTAAGTCACTTTGTCAATTATTATTTGAATGCAAAACTTATGCTTCATTTGCTTCAACTTATAATTTTAAATTTTCACTATTCTACTAGGGCATCCCCTGCCATGCAAGAATTTTTGTCTTGGATAAGATAGGTTTTAGTGCTATAGATGATATGGAGGTAAAGAGAGTTTACTTGAAGACGGAGCATGGGTATACTTTTAACGTCAAATTATATAATGGAGACACATACACCCATTTTGAATGCAAAACTTGGCAAGCACTATGCAAGGCTTATGCATTTGAGCCTGATATGGTTATCACCTTTGATATTTGTTCGGAAGATGATATTGAAGGTAATATAGACATATGGGTCGATGTGCAAACGCCTCCAGTTCTACCATTATGTGAGTTTTTCTCAACCATGCATGCATGCATATTTTTATGTCTTTGATACAGTTTATTCAAAAATAGTTGACAACTAATTTGTATTTTCAGCTTATTACCGAAAAAGGCTTTCGCCCCGCTCTATATATAGAGCACCAACCACACAGTACAGCCATCACCACAACAAAGAAGGAAAAGAAGAGAAAACAAAATCGACAGGATACAAACACTACGGAACAACAAGCGACAGCCTCCAATCATGCCATCGACGCAACCGCGACAAGGGAGCAATTCGCCACCGGAGGGAGGCCACGCTCCATCAACTCCCAAGGGCCAACCCTGTTGTCCTACCTTCCGCCGCTGCCTCCGAAGAGGGCACCCCTGCCCTCTCGTCCTGGATCGAAGGACGCCGACCCGTCAGGAGGCAGAACAGCTCACCCCTGAGCACGGATGGACTGGCCAACATGTTGCCGGGGAGAGGACGAGCCCTGGCCACCTCACCTCTCACAGGAACCCATACATCACGCACGTCACCGGCCAAGACCAAGAAGCCCATCGCCATTGCCGAGCAGGGACACGACAGAAACAAGCAAACCACCACCGCGCCGATCCCCTGACCATCCTGGACTCCCAAGGCAGCGTCTTCAAGAAGAAAATGACGCCGATGCGCCGTCGCCACCCAATCAAGAGATTTTAGGCTTTCGCCCGGGACCATGGGATGGAGGCGAGGAGAGGGTCTCGATGTCGCCCACCAGAGGGAGAACGGCGCCGCGAGCGTCGCGAACATCGTGACCGGCACCGCCGGTCAAGGGTTTCCCCCGACCCAGAGCTCGCAACGCCATTGCTCCGCCAACCAGCTGAGCAGGACATCCGGAGGAAGCCCGCAGACCGGCCAGCAGAGGAGGAAAGCGTGGTGAAGCCGCCAACTTCAGATCGAATCCAAGCCCGCCGCCGACTCGCCGCCCAGCACGGCCAAGACGACGCACCGAGTGCCGGCGCCAAACCCCGTCGAGAAGGGGAAGACGCCCTCTCCAGCAGTGGCCGCCGCCACCCGCAACGCCCGCAGCCCCCAGGGGGCCAGATCGGCCGCGCCAGACCAAACCCCCGCCGCTGCCGCCGCGGGGCCGCACCGCTGCCTCCCAGCACCAAAGCTACCAGATCCGCACGTCTCCGCCGCCGGAGGCCCCGCTGGACCCAGATCCCCCACGAGCGGCGGCCCGCGCCGCCGAGATCCCGACCAGGAGAGGAAGGAGAGAGCCCCGCCGCACGGGCTTCGCTCGGCGGACGCCCTCCGAGAGCGGCGAGGAGGAGGAGTGAGCGAGGGCGGAGCCTTGCGCCGGCGACGGAGGGGAATCTCCCGTAATGCGCTCGCGGGGCGCATCGCGGGAGCGGGGGGACTTAAGGTTGGAAGCAGAGGAGGAGGAACTTAAGGTTGGCGATATCCGACTCCGAGCCTTTGACCATGATAATGGTGTCGTCGGCATACTGGAGGAGGGAGATCCCGGAGCCGCCAGCCAAGTGGGGAGTGATTCCCTGAATGTGGCCAGCAGCCTTAGCCTTATCTAGAATGGTGGCAAGCGCGTCCACCACCATATTGAACAAGAAGGGGGAGAAGGGATCACCTTGCCTTACCCCACAAGAGGTGGGGAAGTAAGGCCCGATCTCCCCATTGATGTTCACGGCAGTGCGACCGCAAGAGACCATCTGCATTACCCTGGAAATCCATCGGTCGTCGAAGCCCTTACGGAGCAATACTTCCCGAAGGAAGGGCCAACTGACCGTGTCGTAGGCCTTATGGAAACCAATCTTCAAGAAGACCGCCTTAAGGTGTTTAGCGCGCACCTCATGGAGGTCTTCGTGAAGGACTAGCACCCCATCCAGAATGTATCGCCCTTGAATGAAGGCAGACTGGTTGGGTGGGTAATCTGGTCAGCGAGGAGGGTCACCCTATTGGCGTACCCTTTAGCCAGAATCTGAAAAATCACGTTGATGACCGTGATTGGACGAAACTGACGGATGTCCGAGGCTCCCGGGACCTTTGGGATGAGCGAGATGATCCCATAGTTGAGGCGCCCGAGGTCGATAGACCCAACATAGAACTCTTCAAAGATGGCCATGATCTCCGGTTTGATCACATTCCAGAAAGACTGGAAGAATTTCACCGGTAGGCCATCCGGACCCGGGGCCGAGGTAGGGTTCATGCCGCGGATGGCATCCCAAACCTCATCCTCGGAGAAGGGGGCCGTAAGGGCCGCGTTCTCCTCAGCGGAGACAAGCTGGCGGCCGGACCAGCAGTCGAGGGCCAAAGATAAGCCTCCCCGAGGGGAGGCAGAGAAAAGGGTCCTATAGAATCCATCGACATGAGCCCTGATGTCTCGGGGGGACTGAAGCAGAGACTCCCCATCCCAAAGAAGGGGAATGGTATTGCGTCTACGCCGACCATTCACAATGGCCTGGAAGTAGGCCGTCTTCGCGTCACCTTTTAGGACCCATTTCTGGGAGCCGCGCAGGCGCCAGTAGGCCTCCTCGTCGGTGTAAATGACAGCGAGCTGGTCCTCCAAATCGTACCTAGAGAGACAATCCTCAGGCGAGAGGCCAACCACATCAGCGCGCAGGTCGAGGGCCTGGATGGCGGACAGCAGGGTCTTCTTGCGCTCGCACAGGTCACGTCCCAAGTTGGCACCCCAACCCTTCATAAATTGTCGGCCCCGCTTGGCACAGAATTGCCAGGAATCAATGGCCGAGGGGGGACGAGGGTGAGGGTGATCGCGGGCCTCAACCCACCGAGCATGAACCGCCTCCACGAAGCCGGTCTGGGACAGCCAGAAAGTCTCAAACCAGAATCGTGGGGGTATCGGGGGGGCGCTCGTCGGCAGAGGAAAGAAGAAGGGGGACGTGGTCGGAGCCAATCCTAGTGATAGCACGGAGGGAGGCGAGGGAGCAGCGGAGGTCCCATTCCGGGGAAACTAGGACCCGGTCCAGAACGGACTGGGTCGGCGAGGCTTGGCGGTTGGTCCAGGTAAACCTGGCACCAACCCTATCTAATTCGCGGAGACCAAGGTCGGCAATCCAGTCATTAAACATTTGCATGCATGCAAAGTTGACATGCGAGTTGCTCTTGTCCTCCGCGAATCTGAGGAGGTTAAAGTAGCCCCCGACCACCACCGGAAGAGAGGCGGCCAAAACCTTCCGGTGGAGCTCCTCGAGGAAGGAGGCAGACCTACTATAGGCCGTAGACGAGAATAACCTCCCACTTGAAGTTGAGGGCCCGTTCGAAGAGTTCCATACTCACAAAGAACTGGTCCCGGTCCATGCCTCCAACCTCGAAGGTGGCATCCTTTACGCCTAATAGGATGCCACCGGAATGGCCAGTGCTCCCACTAGAAGGGAGCCAATGCCACGCAAAGAGGTGGGAGCTTAGCTGCTCGAGCTCAGAAAGGGAGAATTCCGTGTGCATAGTTTCCTGGATGGCGACAATGTCAATGTGCTCCTCTCTCATGTACTCAATGAGTTGGCGGTGGTGGCCATCATGGCCGAAGCCGCGGATGTTCCAGAAGAGAGCGCGCATCAGGCGTCCATCGGGGGGCTGCTTGACCCCAAGACACGTGATGCGCTTTGAGCGCGAAGGGCTGCGGTCCGGGAGCGAGTGCGTCCACGGAGGTCAGCCTCAGCCAACGGTAGCAGGCCGCCCGGCCGCCGGGGGGGCGCCGGAGTGGACTCCACCATCGCTGAAGATGAACCGGAGGAGGAGGAGAGATTTGCACGAGCTTCCGCAAGTCTACCATCAAGGATCTCACGGGCCCTAATGGCCTCAATCTGCACTAAGGGGGGAGCCACCTCCCCCCTGAAGATGATCGCAGAATCCGACGCAACCTTAGCTAGTTGGCCAAGCAGGATCGACTCAAGAGCAGAGAATGAGCAGGAAGAAACAGACGGGGGAACCGATGGTGTACCTGGCTCCAGGTTCCGGGCCGCAGCCCGAAGCTCTGCTCGCTCGTGGATGAGCAGTGCCGGGGCGCCCGTGGGGTGGGCCGTGTCTAGCCGAGCACTCCGTCGGGAGGCGGTCACCGGGGAGGAGGCGGGCCGACCACGTCGAGAGGAGGGGGTGGAACCCCTCCTGGAGTAGGCCGCGGTCCGGGCGGAGGTGGAGGGGCGGCCGCCGGGGTGGTCACCACGGCCGACGCTCCACCAAGGGCGATGCAGCAGGAGCTCGAAAGCGGAGATGTTGGAGACACGGGCCTGGTGATGAGCGCGTACGGGGATCCAGCGGCCCCAGGAGGGGGGACAGCCACCACGGGGTGAGTCGGGGCCGGAGGGACGGGAGGAGGAGTGAGGGTGGAGTCTCGAGGGCACCCATCCTCCTCGTCGCGAGCAGGAGCCGACGGCGAGCGCGGAACTGGATGCGGGGTGTCGGACGATCCAGGAGGGGGATCAGAGCCCTCCCGGTCCGACAGGTCCGGAGCGGCGCGAGGGGACGAGGGAGGAGGGTCAAGGCCGGACCCCTCCCCCTCGAGGGGAGCCAGCCCCGCACGGGAAGGCGGGCCGGTCGCAGGGCGGAGAAGCGGGGAAACAGGAGCATCCGGGAGCGTGAAGACGAGGCGGGGAAGACCTGGAGGCTGACATCCGACACGTCGCTGTCGTCAGGGATGCGGGGGCGGCCGATGTGGTTTGGTGGCTCAGGCGAGATGCGGAGGTCAAAGCCCTGGTCGTTGAAGAACACACGGATCGTGGCACGAAGCTTGGACGAGTCAAGGGATTTGACCTTGACCCGCACCTCCTCCTCCTTGCGGAGAGAGACCTCATCCACCATGACCACCTTGCCGAGGATGCGGGACATGTTCCGAATGACCCTCTCGGAGCGCGCAATGTCGGGGAGGCCGCCGATGAGGATCCAAGCCGTGTCCAAGACCGCCACAGCGAGAGGGTCCCGGACCGGCACTGAGATGTCCACCACGAGCGAGTTGAGAGCGAGGGTGATGTCACCACTCGGGGTGTTGTAGCCGTGACTGACCGCATCGGGGAACACCACAGAGAACTGGTTCCCCGACAGCAAGGTGACCTGCCAGTCCCAAGAGCAGAGGTATAGATGGTTGAGTTCCGCCTCGATCATCTCCGGGGAAGCCACACCATCCTTCACAGACACAATCGCCAGGAGCGATGGGGTGGGCGGCGGGAGATCCGGGACCTCGATGTGGAAGTAGCCGAGGCCCTCGATCCCGTGCCCATACATCATCAACTCCTCCGAGACCGGGCGATCGGGGCAAAGGGCGGCGGGGTGGTCCGGGTTCGAACACATGAAGCAGCACTGGGGGTGAGGGCAGGCCATCTGGGAATGGCCCTTACGGCCACAATTCAAGCACTTGACAAGGTCGGCCGCGGGATCACCGGAGCGGAGGGTGGTCGGGGCGGGCGCGGCCGGTGGGTGAGCGGGGGAAGAGGCCATAGCCTGGCCATTGCCACGGCCGAGGCCCCACTTCTTCTTGCGCTTCGGACCGGCCTTGCCTCGGCCGGCCCCGGCGGCGCCCGGAGGGAAGCTTGGAGCGGAGCGCGGGGGCTGGTACCGGCGGGTCTCGGAGGAAGCCGCTGGGGGACGGTCGAAGACCGGGGAGCGGGAGCGACCGCTGCGGGCGGGTGAGCGGCCACCTGTTGGGAAACGTAGCATAAATTCAAAATTTTCCTACGTGTCACCAAGATCTATCTATGGAGTCATCTAGCAACGAGGGAGGAGTGGATCTACATACCCTTGTAGATCGCGCGCGGAAGCGTTCAAGAGAACGGGGTTGATGGAGTCGTACTCGTCGTGATCCAAATCACCGATGATCCTAGCGCCGAACGGACGGCACCTCCGCATTCAACACACGTACGGAGCAGCGACGTCTCCTCCTTCTTGATCCAGCAAGGGGGAAGGAGAGGTTGATGGAGATCCAGCAGCACGACGGCGTGGTGGTGGAAGTAGCGGGATTCCAACAGGGCTTCGCCAAGCGCTGCGGGAGGAGGGAGATGTGTCATGGGAGGGAGAGGGAGGCGCCAGGGCTTAGGTGTGGCTGCCCTCCCTTCCCCCCACTATATATAGGGCCAAGGGAGAGGGGGGGCGCAGCCTTGGCCCTTCCTCCAAGGAAGGGTGCGGCCAGGGAGGAGTCCATCCTCCCCAAGGCACCTAGGAGGTGCCTTCCCCCTTTAGGACTCTTTCTTTCCTTATCTCTTGGCGCATGGGCCTCTTGGGGCTGGTGACCTTGGCCCATATAGGCCAAGGCGCACACCCCTACAGCCCATGTGGCCCCCCGGGGCAGGTGGACCCTCTTGGTGGACCCCCGGACCCCTTTCGGCACTCCCGGTACAATATCGATAATGCGCGAAACTTTTCCGGCGATCAAAACAAGACTTCCCATATATAAATCTTTACCTCCGGACCATTCTGGAACTCCTCGTGATGTCGGGGATCTCATCCGGGACTCCGAACAACTTTCGGGTTACCGCATACTAATATCTCTATAACCCTAGCGTCACCGAACCTTAAGTGTGTAGACCCTACGGGTTTGGGAGACATGCAGACATGACCGAGATGACTCTCCGGTCAATAACCAACAGCGGGATCTGGATACCCATGTTGGCTCCCACATGTTCCACGATGATCTCATCGGATGAACCACGATGTCAAGGACTTAATCAATCCCGTATACAATTCCCTTTGTCCAGCGGTACGATACTTGCCTGAGATTCGATCGTCGGTATCCTGATACCTTGTTCAATCTCGTTACCGGCAAGTCTCTTTACTCGTTTCGTAACACATCATCCCGTGATCAACTCCTTGATCACATTGTGCACATTATGATGATGTCCTACCGAGTGGACCCAGAGATACCTCTCCGTTTACACGGAGTGACAAATCCCAGTCTCGATTCGTGCCAACCCAACAGACACTTTCGGAGATACCTGTAGTGTACCTTTATAGCCACCCAGTTACGTTGTGACGTTTGGCACACCCAAAGCACTCCTACGGTATCCGGGAGTTGCACAATCTCATGGTCTAAGGAAATGATACTTGACATTAGAAAAGCTTTAGCATACGAACTACATGATCTTGTGCTAGGCTTAGGATTGGGTCTTTGTCCATCACATCATTCTTCTAATGATGTGATCCCGTTATCAATGACATCCAATGTCCATGGTCAGGAAACCGTAACCATCTATTGATCAACGAGCTAGTCAACTAGAGGCTTACTAGGGACATGGTGTTGTCTATGTATCCACACATGTATCTGAGTTTCCTATCAATACAATTCTAGCATGGATAATAAACGATTATCATGAACAAGGAAATATAATAATAACTTATTTATTATTGCCTCTAGGGCATATTTCCAACAGTCTCCCATTTGCACTAGAGTCAATAATCCAGTTCACATCGATATATGATTAACACTCAAGGTCACATCCCCATGTGGCTAACACCCAAAGAGTTTACTAGAGTCAATAATCTAGTTCACATTACCATGTGATTAACACTCGATGAGTTCTGGGTTTGAACATGTTTATGCTTGTGAGAGATGTTATAGTTAACGGGTCTGAATCTTTCAGATCCGTATGTACTTCGCAAATCTCTATGTCATCTTGTAGATGCAGCTACTACGCTATATTTGGCGCCATTTCAAATAACTGTTCTACTTGGAGCTATTATAATTGTTGCTCCATTATACGTATCCGGTATCTCTACTCAGAGCTATCCTGATAGGTGTTAAGCTTGCACCGATGTAACTCTTTACGTCAAACTCTTTATCACCTCCATAACCGAGAAACATATCCTTATTCCTCTAAGGATAATTTAGACCGCTATCTGGTGATCTACTCCTAGATTACCTGTGTACCTTCTTGCCAGATATGTGGCAAGGCACACATCAGGTGCGGTACTCAGCATGGCATACCGTATAGAGCCTATGAAAAAGCATAGGGGACGACCTTCGTCCTTCCTCTTTCTTCTGCCGTGGTCGAGCTTTAAGTCTTAACTTCATACCTTACAACTCAGGCAAGAACTCCTTCTTTGACTGGTCCATCTTGAACACCTTCAAGATCATGTCAAGGTATGTGCTCATTTGAAAGTACCATTAAGAATTTTGATCTATCCTTATAGATCTTGATGCTCAATGTTCAAGTAGCTTTATCCAGGCTTTCCATTGAAAAATACTTTCCAAATAACCCTATATGCTTTCCAGAAATTCTACGTCATTTCTGATCAACAATATGTCAACATATATTTATCAGAAATTCTATAGTGCTCCCACTCACTTCTTTGGAAATACAAGTTTCTCATAAACTTTGTATACACCCAAAACTTTGATCATCTTATCAAAGCATACATTCCAACTCCGAGATGCTTACTCCAGTCCTTAGAAGGATTGCTGGAGCATCTTTCAGGATTAACAAAACCTTCTGGTTGTATCACATACAACCTTTCCTCAAAAATCGTCGAGGAAACAATGGTTTTTGGCATCCTATCTGCAAGATTTCACAAATAATGCAGTAATTGCTAATATAATTCCAATAGACTCTTAGCATCGCTACGAGTGAGAAAGTCTCATCGCAGTCAACTCCTTGAACTTGTCGGAAAACATCTTAACGACAAGTCGAGCTTTCTTAATTGTGATACCTACCATCATTGTCCGTCTTCCTTTTAAAATCCATATGTACCTAACAGCCTTACGACCATCAAGTAGTTCTCCCAAAGTCTACACTTTGTTTTCATATATGGATCCTCTCTCGGATTATATGGCCTCGAGCCATTTTGGAATCCAGGCCCACCATCGCTTCTCCATAGCTCGTAGGTTCATTGTTGTCTAGCAACATGACTTCCAAGACAGGATTACGTACCACTCTAAAGTAGTACGCATCCTTGTCATCCCACGAGGTTTGGTAGTGACTTGATCTGCTGTTTCATGATCACTATCATAAGCTTCCACTTCAATTGGTGTAGGTGCCACAGGAACAACTCCTGTGCCCTGCCACACACTAGTTGAAGAGACGGTTCAATAACCTCATCATGTCTCCACCATCCTCCCACTCAATTCTTTCGAGAGAAACTTTTCCTCGAGAAAGGACCCGATTCTAGAAACAATCCCTTATTGCTTTCGGATCTGAGACAGGAGGTATACCCAACTGTTTTGGGTGTCCTATGAAGATGCATTTATCCGCTTTGGGTTCGAGCTTATCATCCTGAAACTTTTTCACATAAGCGTCGCAGCCCCAAACTTCTAAGAAATGACAGCTTAGGTTTCTCTAAACCATAGTTCATATGGTGTCATCTTATCGGAATTACGTGGTGCCCTATTTAAAGTGAATGTGGTTGTCTTTAATGCCTAACCCATAAACTATCGTGGTAATTCAATAAGAGACATCATGGTATGCATCATATCCAATAGGGTGCAGTTATGATGTTCGGACACACCATCACACTATGGTGTTCCAGGCTGTATTAGTTGTGAAACAATTTCCACAATGTCTTAATTCTGTGCCAAACTCGTAATTCAGATATTCATCTCTATGATCATATCATAGATATTTTATCCTCTTGTCACGACGATCTTTCAACTTCACCCAGAAATTACTTGAACCTTTCAATAATTCAGACTCGTGATTCATCAAGTAAATATACTCAACATCTACTCAAATCATCTGTGAAGTAAGAACATAACGATATCCACTACATGCCTCAGCACTCATTGGATTGCACACATCAAAATGTATTACTTCCAACAAGTTGCTTTCTAGTTCCATTTTACTGAAAACGAGGCTTTCAGTCATCTTGCCCATGTGGTATGATTTGCATGTCTCAAGTGATTCAAAATCAAGTGAGTCCAAACGGTCCATTTGCATGGAGTTTCTTCATGCATATACACCAATGGACATGGTTCGCATGTCTCAAACCTTTCAAAACAAGTGAGCCCAAAGATCCATCAACATGGAGCTTCTTCATACGTTTTATACCGATATGACTTACGTGGCAGTGCCACAAGTAGGTGGTACTATCATTACTATCTTTTGGCATGAACATGTGTATCACTATGATCGAGATTCAATAAACCATTCATTTCAGGTGTAAGACCATTGAAGGTATTATTCAAATAAACAGAGTAACCATTATTCTCTTTAAATGAATAACCGTATTGCGATAGACATAATCCAATCATGTCTATGCTCAACGCAAACACCAATCTCGATGGTAGAGGGAGCGTACGATATTTGATCAACCTTGGAAATACTTCCAACACATATCGTCATCTCACCTTTAGCTAGTCTCCGTTTATTCCGTAGCTTTTATTTCGAGTTACTAACACTTAGCAACCGAACCGGTATCTAATACCCTGGTGCTACTAGGAGTACTAGTAAAGTACACATTAACATAATACATCCAATATACTTCTATCGACCTTGCCAGCCTTCTTATCTACCAAGTATCTAGGGTAATTCTGCTTCAGTGGCTGTTCCCTTTATTACAGAAGCACTTAGTCTCGGGTTTGGGTTCAACCTTGGGTTTCTTCACTAGAGCAGCAGCTGATTTGCCGTTTCATGAAGCATCCCTTTTTGCCCTTGCCCTTCTTGAAACTAGTGGTTTCACCAACCATCAACAATTGATGCTCCTTCTTGATCTCTACTTTTGTGGTGTCAAACATCGCGAATATCTCAAGGATCATCATATATGTCCCTGATATATTATAGTTCATCACGAAGCTCAAGCAGCTTGGTGGTAATGACTTCAGAGAGCCATCACTATTTCATCTGGAAGATCAACTCCCACTCGATTCAAGCGATTGTTGTACTCAGACAATCTGAGCACAAGTTCAACAATTGAGCTTTTCTCCCTTAGTTTGCAGGCTAAGAAAATCGTCGGAGGTCTTATACCTCTTGACGTGGGCACGAGCCTGAAATCCCAATTTCAGCCCTCGAAACATCTCATATGTTTCGCGACGTTTCAAAACGTCTTCGGTGCCTCAACTCTAAGCCGTTTAACTGAACTATCACGTAGTTATCAAAATGTGTATGTCAGATGTTCGCAACATCCATAGACAACGTTCGAGGTTCAGCACACTGAGCGGTGCATTAAGGACATAAGCCTTCTATGAAGCAATGAGGACAAACCTCAGTTTACGGACCTAGTCCGCATAATTACTACTATCAACTTTCAACTAAATTTTCTCTAGGAACATATCTAAACAGTAGAACTGAAGCGCGAGCTACGACATAATTTGCGAAGACCTTTTGACTATGTTCAGGATAATTAAGTTCATCTTGTGAACTCCCACTCAGATAGACATCCCTCTAGTCATCTAAGTGATTACATGATCCGAGTCAACTAGGCCGTGTCTGATCATCACGTGAGACGGACTAGTCATCATCGGTGAACATCTTCATGTTGATCGTATCTACCATACGACTCATGCTCGACCTTTCGGTCTCTTGTGTTCCGAGGCCATGTCTGTACATGCTAGGCTCGTCAAGTCAACCTAAGTGTTTCGCGTGTGTAAATCTGTCTTACACCCGTTGTATGTGAACGTTAGAATCTAACACCCGATCATCACGTGGTGCTTCGAAACAACGAACTGTCGCAACGGTGCACAGTTAGGGGGAACACTTTCTTGAAATTATTATCAGGGATCATCTTATTTACTACCGTCGTTCTAAGTAAACAAGATGCATAAACATGATAAACATCACATGCAATCAAATAGTGACATGATATGGCCATCATCACTTTGCTCCTCTTGATCTCCATCTTCGGGGCTCCATGATCATCATCGTCACCGGCATGACACCATGATCTCCATCATCATGATCTCTATCATCGTGTCTTCATGAAGTTGTCTCGTCAACTATTACTTCTACTACTACAGCTAACGATTAGCAATAAAGTAAAGTAATTACATGACGTTTATGTTGACACGCAGGTCATAAATAAATTAAGACAACTCCTATGGCTCCTGTCGGTTGTCATACTCATCGACATGCAAGTCGTGATTCCTATTACAAGAACATGATGAATCTCATACATCACATATATCATTCATCATATCCTTTTGGCCATATCACATCACATAGCATACCCTCAAAAACAAGTTAGACGTCCTCTAATTGTTGTTTGCATGTTTTACGTGGCTGCTATGGGTTTCTAGCAAGAACGTTTCTTACCTACGCAAAAACCACAACGTGATATGCCAATTGCTATTTACCCTTCATAAGGACCCTTTTCATCGAATCCGATCCGACTAAAGTGGGAGAGACAGACACCCGCTAGCCACCTTATGCAACTAGTGCATGTCAGTCGGTGGAACCAGTCTCACCTAAGAGTACGTGTAAGGTCGGTCCGGGCCGCTTCATCCCACAATGCCACCGAATCAAGATTGGACTAGTAACGGTAAGCATATTGAACAAAATCAACGCCCACAACTACTTTGTGTTCTACTCGTGCATAGAAACTACGCATAGACCTAGCTCATGATGCCACTGTTGGGGAACGTAGCATAAATTCAAAATTTTCCTACGTGTCACCAAGATCTATCTATGGAGTCATCTAGCAACGAGGGAGGAGTGGATCTACATACCCTTGTAGATCGCGCGGGGAAGCGTTCAAGAGAACGGGGTTGATGGAGTCGTACTCGTCGTGATCCAAATCACCGATGATCCTAGCGCCGAACGGACGACACCTCCGCGTTCAACACACGTACGGAGCAGCGACGTCTCCTCCTTCTTAATCCAGCAAGGGGGAAGGAGAGGTTGATGGAGATCCAGCAGCACGACGGCGTGGTGGTGGAAGTAGCGGGATTCCAACAGGGCTTCGCCAAGCGCTGCGGGAGGAGGGAGATGTGTCATGGGAGGGAGAGGGAGGCGCCAGGGCTTAGGTGTGGCTGCCCTCCCTTCCCCCCACTATATATAGGGCCAAGGGAGAGGGGGGGCGCAGCCTTGGCCCTTCCTCCAAGGAAGGGTGCGGCCAGGGAGGAGTCCATCCTCCCCAAGGCACCTAGGAGGTGCCTTCCCCTTTAGGACTCTTTCTTTCCCTTATCTCTTGGCGCATGGGCCTCTTGGGGCTGGTGCCCTTGGCCCATATAGGCCAAGGCGCACACCCCTACAGCCCATGTGGCCCCCCGGGGCAGGTGGACCCTCTTGGTGGACCCCCGGACCCCTTTCGGCACTCCCGGTACAATATCGATAATGCGCGAAACTTTTCCGGCGATCAAAACAAGACTTCCCATATATAAATCTTTACCTCCGGACCATTCTGGAACTCCTCGTGATGTCGGGGATCTCATCCGGGACTCCGAACAACTTTCGGGTTACCGCATACTAATATCTCTATAACCCTAGCGTCACCGAACCTTAAGTGTGTAGACCCTACGGGTTTGGGAGACATGCAGACATGACCGAGATGACTCTCCGGTCAATAACCAACAGCGGGATCTGGATACCCATGTTGGCTCCCACATGTTCCACGATGATCTCATCGGATGAACCACGATGTCAAGGACTTAATCAATCCCGTATACAATTCCCTTTGTCCAGCGGTACGATACTTGCCTGAGATTCGATCGTCGGTATCCTGATACCTTGTTCAATCTCGTTACCGGCAAGTCTCTTTACTCGTTTCGTAACACATCATCCCGTGATCAACTCCTTGATCACATTGTGCACATTATGATGATGTCCTACCGAGTGGACCCAGAGATACCTCTCCGTTTACACGGAGTGACAAATCCCAGTCTCGATTCGTGCCAACCCAACAGACACTTTCGGAGATACCTGTAGTGTACCTTTATAGCCACCCAGTTACGTTGTGACGTTTGGCACACCCAAAGCACTCCTACGGTATCCGGGAGTTGCACAATCTCATGGTCTAAGGAAATGATACTTGACATTAGAAAAGCTTTAGCATACGAACTACATGATCTTGTGCTAGGCTTAGGATTGGGTCTTTGTCCATCACATCATTCTTCTAATGATGTGATCCCGTTATCAATGACATCCAATGTCCATGGTCAGGAAACCGTAACCATCTATTGATCAACGAGCTAGTCAACTAGAGGCTTACTAGGGACATGGTGTTGTCTATGTATCCACACATGTATCTGAGTTTCCTATCAATACAATTCTAGCATGGATAATAAACGATTATCATGAACAAGGAAATATAATAATAACTTATTTATTATTGCCTCTAGGGCATATTTCCAACACCACCGTCATGGCGTGGAGGAGGAGACGGGGAGCGGCGGTGCTGCGACCTCCACTCCGGCGCGGGCGCGGGCGAGCGGGACCGGGAGCGGTCCCAGCGGTCAGCCCTGGCCGGAGACCGGCGCGGCGGGGAGCGGTGGTCGGCGCGCGGGGGGAGCGGCGGTCCGAACGGGGAGGAGACCACCGGGATTCGTGGGCCGAAAGCTGCCGGCGGAGGTCCTCCTCATGACGGGAGGCATCGGGAGAGGGGCGGTGAGCGGCGCGACGGTCGTCGGCCCGCCGCTTGGGGCGCGGGGCGTCGTCCCCCTAGGAGCGCGACATGGGAGCCGGCGGGGAAGGGGGAGTGGCGGGGGTCGGGGTGACGCGCGGCGGCTGAGGGCGGGTGAGAGGCGAGCGCTAGGGTTCTGGACGGGGGAGAGGAGTGCGGGGATGGGGGGCGAGGCAGGCCAGCGGGGAGCCAAATGGCCGGGCGCACCGAATGGGCCGGCCCAATCGCGGGTCCAGGAGGGGGGCCCAAAATCGAAGGGAGGCCCGCCCGTGGGGAGGCCCAGGACAGCACGGCCCAGCCTGCGAGGCAGAGCGGTCGGGGCGAGAGTTTCCCCTGCAGCCGCCGTCTCTACCGCGGCCGGCGCCGGCGCTACCTGGGAGGCGGGCCAAGCCCTACTGGGAGCACACGAGGGAGACAGGCGCATCGCGGAGGACCCGCGAAGGCCGTGATGAAGGGTCTGAACGGGGACTTGCGGCGGAGGACCGGCGAGCCGGCGGGGGAGAACGCCGCCCGACACGGCGACGCCCGAGGCACGACGGCCAGGGGGGCGGCCACAGCGAGGCGCCAGGACGTGCCGGCCAGCCCCAGGTCGGACCGCCCCGCAACACCCCACGCCGAAGCGCGGCGGTGGCGAGCAGTCCGAGGTCCCAAGGCGGCGGCTTTCCCGGGCGTCCTCGGCGAGGGCACGGCAGCGCGGCGCGGACGAGCAGGGGGGCCGGGGCGACCAGACCGGGGCGGCGGCGAGGGAGGTCGACGGGGCCCGACCGGCCGAGGCCTAGGCGGAGGATCCCGGCGCACCACCGGGTGACCGGCCGCAACGTCGTCCATCTCCGCCCAATCAGCCCAACGGGGCGCCGGAGACGGCAAGGAGGGCTGAGGAGAGGAGGGGGTCGCCGCGGACGGGGAGGCCGGAGCCGCGGGGGCGCGGGGGCGGTCGCCGGCGCCGGGGAGGAGGGTCGCGCGGCCGCGGGCGCCGAGTCGCCAGGGGCGTCGCAGGAGCCCATCAGTCACACCACGTAGCTGAATTCACTGTGCTTAACCCAAAAATCGTCAGGAGATGATGCCTCAGACTCAGAGGAGGGATTTAACAATCCTGGCAGCTAATACAACTCCATGCTTAGCCAAGGCAGGGGCGCATCTATCTAAAAAGAAAAAACATACAGGGACGCCGACACATTTCAATTGACGCAGCAGCTCCACAACCTTCCTTCAGGTGACAAATCTGTCAAATGCCACAAATGATGGAGAACAATGCCTCTAAAGCTCTCCACTCTTATCTTCACACAAGTTTGGCCTGAATAAAAAAAAAATTCTTACAGAGAGATCCCACTGCAAGTCGAAGCACATGCAGACATATCAATTGGTTATAACATGTAGACATATCAATTGGTTATATACATCCAAGAATCATGCGTTCCCTTATCTTGTGCTGCTAAACATAAATTCTTGAGAGGTGTTGCCGACTAAATTTCGATAGGCAGCCACAACCCACAAAGGCCGAATTTTGCAATGAACAATTACAGGCTGGGGCTCAATTTATGCTTCAGCATAGGTAACTACAGTGACAACCAAGCATAGGTTCAGATATTGCACAGGACTGCATTACACTCAATATAGATGAAGCTACAAGGGAAATAATAAGTGGAGAAAACAAATGAGAAAAAAAATGGCCTGTTTATGTACCATTCATTGAAAACCTACTACAGATCAACCGGTTTGGATGGCGGTCATATAATAGGATAGGAAATTAGTTTCCCTATCTATTGTTAGCCAGCCGGTTGTGGCATCTTTTTTGGGCTAGTTTGTATATCTAGCCGTCTGTAGCTCTGAGTGAGCTGCATTTCTCTTTTTCCTTTTTGTTTAGCTGGAGACTGTGGAACCTTGTTGGCACTTTTGCCTTTTTTGGTTAATAAGATGGCCGCATGCATCGTTCTGATGCAGAGGCCGGGGAAACCCCCCTTTTCGAAAAAAAAAGATGAAGTTACAAGGGAAATAATGAGTGGGGAAAACCCATCCTCTCTTATAGTACTGCCAAGAAGAAAGTTGATACAAAGAGAAAACACACGGTACGATTCATCTCAAGCTTCTCCTTGTTGATTCTTCCCGAGAAACAAAGTCTCAAATCACATTAAATTGAAGACCAGATCGCTTTACAGGATTTAGGCTCCTGACTCAACTTTGCCCACGTGCTTGCAAAATACCTGAAAGCTTAGCATAGATAGATCGCAAACAAGTGCTCATGTGCAAACTATTATTCAAATCCTCATGAACCTCGGATGGAGAGAAACTTGCCACGAATTTATCGAAGTAGCAGACTAACAATTGAGCACGAGCTTAAACAGTAACTCCTATTCATTGCCAGTACGGAGTGGGTTCTATTTTATGAGAGTGAACAGCATCAACAATATAGCAATCAAGTTTTTGAACACAAGTCACTAGGAGATTTGACTTCAATGTCAAGAACAAAAGAAAACAAGAGCAGCCAACAGTTTTATTCCTTTGTGAACCTTCCATGAGCAGGTATCTAGTGAAATTACCTCGTCATGATCCGGAATTACTCTCATCACATAATTACCTAGTGATATTCGTCACTGGCCAGTGGCCGAAGTGTTTCCTATCTACTTTATATTTGTGGAAAGCTTATCTGGAGCTTGGTAGGGTAATTTAAATAATGAGCAAAACTGAAATCTAGATTATAAAGGTAAATAAGAGTTCAACTCCAGTACAAAGAAGTCTTCACATGCCAGTCATTGGGAAAAAAAATCCCCAGGGAACGTGGGAGGAAATGGACTCACGCCAAAGAAATGATTGAGAGGCCGATGCAATGTAAGGTGATCCCAGGATGGGAGTGATGTTCCTGTTAATGATACCTTCCGCATAGGTAGTAATTTGATTAGCCATTCTACCAATGAATACGGTAGCACCGCTGACTATTTCTTCCTGCTTGAGGATGAACATTTTGATCTTTTGAATGG
Organism: Triticum urartu; assembly: GCF_003073215.2. Taxonomy (NCBI): domain Eukaryota; kingdom Viridiplantae; phylum Streptophyta; class Magnoliopsida; order Poales; family Poaceae; genus Triticum; species Triticum urartu. Next base: position 58,042 of record NW_024112394.1, on the reverse strand, counting down.
AGCCCCTGTTTCCTTCTCTCTTTTTTCTTCTTTTTTTTCCCTTTTTTGGTTGTAGAAGGCATCAATGTGAAGGGTTCATAATGATGAAATTTGCAGGGTTAGTGACACTAATGCACTTTTGAGTCTTCTTGAACTTGATGAGTGTGCTTATGGAAAAATCAACTACTATGGAGTAGCAAGAGGTGTGCTATATAGGTAGGTATGGTGTGAACACAATGGAAGAAATGGTTTAATTTCTGGGATTTGTATATGTACACCAGCTGAGTATGCAATATCCTAATGAAGGAATGCAATGCTGAGTGTCGAAGAGGCTAGCAAAAATTAAGTTACGCAAAAAGAATGACTGGCATTGAAAGACTTCACACTAGAGGAACATCAAACTTAACAATACACACTAAGTATTCAGATTGCAATAATCAAGGCTCATGAATTCTGCTCCGTTTTTGGCATTGGTGGGATAGAAAAAATACCCTCGATCAATAAGAGAATAAAATCACCTTCTCCATACTTAACTCATGAAGTTCAATGAATAAAAATTAGCAAACTCAAGCCATTTTGCTCAATCAATGTTCATCAATCCCCTAGTAACAAGTGTTCTCTACGTTTACGACTATATGTATCAACTGAACACTCTATGTTATTTAATTTAGTGTGGCAATGAATACAGAGATTATTAGTGTGCTCAAAAGCTAGACTACCAACTTAGAAGAATGCAGCAAGTTCTCTAACCTAGCTCTCATGAGGGGATAACAGTTTGACACTTGCACATTGAATACAATCTAGCATAGCTAAAGCAATCATGGATTTCAGCAGGGGTTCACTAACCTTCCCTCGAAGGCACAAACAAGAGTTGTACCTTCACACAGAAATGTTCCTAGCTAGTACATTGTTAATGTCCAAAATTGTACGACAGGCCACATCTATCAAGAACCATAGTTGAGCCTGGAAGTTTGGAACTGAACTGAAATAACAGCCCGAGGTCTGAACTGGCTCCACCCAAGTACTGAGATGATACGAAGGGTATTCTTGTAAAGTTCCTATAATTCACCAAATTCCGTTAAGCAAACAATTATGAAAAATGCAAGGATACCTTGTATAGGCATCAATGTAGAACTGAACTGAAGAAACTACAAACCTTTATTTTAGTAGCAACACGGAGTCTCATTTCGTCCACCATTATGTGGTGATATTTTGACCCTCACAGCCAAACAAGCCAAGTGCACTAGCAGGTCTCTATGAGTGACGACCAAGATGTAAATGGCACTTATCTAGAAATGAACCAGAACAAACATGAGAATACCTGAACAAGAAAGAAAAAAATGTTGAGTGCATCATAAATTCCGTCCGGGGAGGAAAACAGGGAATCTCCGAAATGGTATTAGATGAGAATCAAGCTGGTTTCCTTTATATTTATTAATTTGGTACGAATTAGAAAAATGACTACTGTTACTTTTACACATACTTACCGGATTTATGGATTTATTGATAAGATGGAGATACCACACAAGAACCTTTACGTTCCAACTTCACTGGATGGAGTGGATTCTGTAAGGCTTAGAGAATGTACAACTCCTGCATAGTAATAAAATTAAACATGCTCAGACTTCAGATTATACAGTAATGAGGTAAACCAAACGAGAAGTTTTTGAACTCATGTGTGAGATTAGGAAGAAGCAAGGTAAATACCGTGAATGCAGGTAATTCTACAAAGATGTAAGAATTGACAAGTGAAAATCCATGGCCAAGCCTAAACATAGTATATTGAAATGCACTGTTTAGACTTTCGCTATAACAACATAAACCAAGCTATGGGGACAATGATTTCTGGTGTGTGGGATATAAGGAAAAGAAAAGAGGGTAATGATGGGAATTGTGGATGGATTCAAACAGGGACTTGTCATTGTGGATGGATTCACAAATGACACATGGATCTGCCTCAGAAAAAAAAATGACAGTACTTGTTGAACACACGAATATGTCTCAAAAGAATATGACACATGAAGGGAAAACTGCCCCAGGTAATCAAAACAACATCATGTGGATGTGGATGAACAAACAACATTTTTTTCCTTCACAAAACTGGGTGGGAAACAAGATTAAGTATATGTATGTACAGGATGGAAGATACAAATTGAGACCGTCATGCCTCATGCTAGCAACTGGAGATGGTGATTGAATAGAGAGCATTCTAGGAGGATAGGCGAATATACAAATCGAAGGAGAACCCTGTACATTATATTAAAACTAGCAAATTACTTAGATGAAAAAACAGTAAGTGTGATGAACCAAGCAAACCAAAAAGCTTTTTTTTTTTTGCGAGAAGCAAAAAGGGAGATTTCGACACGTACGAAGTTAGGAATTGGAAAGGCAGAGAAAGCAATTGGGAGCGAGTAAAAAGATTGAGGGAAGTGTCTATTGTTACGCACCTTGGAGTGGTCAGACTGTGACTCTGACTATCGGTATGGTTCCTATTAGCTTGTGGCACGCCCTTTTTAATTCCTCGCTGTTGCCGCCATTGACATGTAACTCCAGCATCGAACTTGAAAGGCCATTCTTGGGCAGCGACTTGATGGCTGTACAGTCGAAGATGTACAATTTTTTCAGAGAAATCGGGAGGTTGTTTGGCAGCGACTTGATGGTGGCATTACAGTCGTCGATCTTCAACATTTCCAGAGAAATTGGGAGGCTGTTCGGCAGTGACTTGATGGCACTACAACATCCGATCTCTAATTCCTGCAGAGAGCTCGGAAGGTTGGGCAGCGACTGGATGGATGAACAGTCATAGATAATTAATTTCCTGAGGTTGATAAGCTTGTGTAGTCCCGCAGGGAGGCGCTGCAGCTTGTCTCCCCACAAAAACCGGAGTTCCTGGAGGGAGGTGAGGAGCTGAAGCACCTCCTCTTGCTGCTTAATTTGCAAATCGCTCCATATCCGTGTCGAATCTGAGGTTCAACTTGGTGAGGGTGGAAGAGAGGAGGGTGCAGATGGGCACAGCAAGGACTCCTGTGTTGGTGTACGTAGTTAGATGCAAGAGCTTGCAAGAACGGGAAAAACCCTCTTTGTCATGTGGCTGTGAGGCGAATAAATCGGAGCCAGCATAGAGTTCTAATTGTGTGAGCCGGCCGTGGGCGAGGAGAGACCATAAGCCCTCGTCTCTTGAATCCCCCAATATATCCAATTCTAATCTGGTGAGAGAGGTGAGATTTGACAAGGCTTGCATCGTCCCCATGTGCTTCACACCGCGTAGGAATAGATCTTGCAAGCAGGTAGGCAAAGGGAAAAAAGAGGAGGACCACGAATAGGTGGAGAGGAACTCAGGGCAGTCGCTTACATATAAGTAGCGGAGGCAGCGGAGACGTTGGAGGCCTCCTCCTCTTCCTTCTCCTGGGCGGTCGCGGCGCGATGGATTGGTGAGTATGCTCACCCTCGGGCATTCCAAAATCCACAACTCTAGGCAAACAGTCTCTGCTGCCTCTAGGCGCGATAGGCAAGAGCAGCAGTCCTTCTGCTGCCGCTGCTGCAGTTATCATTTCCTCCTCTTCAACTCTTGTCTGTTGCTGCTGCTCTCCACAAACAGTCTCTGCAACCTCCACTACACCCAACCCGGTTATATTCTCACACCTGTTTATTTGCAACTTTGAAAGGTTCGGAAGGAAAGAAAGCAGCAGCGTCAATTCTTTCCCACTAGCATCACACCTGTTGATCTCGAGGTCTTCAACTGGACACCGGTATATGCCATGACACCTATCACCTTCAATCGCTGGCAAGCCACTACTCGAATCACATATCATAAGCTTCTTTAGAGATGTTAGGAACTGGAGGTAATCCAGTTGTAAACTTACCAGAGGGATATTGTTCACGTACAACTCTTCTAGATCAGTTAGATTAGAGAAATTCAACCCATTCCACAACACATCACCCTGATCACCCTTTCCCTTAATTTCCAAGCCTAATTTCGACCCGTATTTTGTTGGGTGAACCAGCTGCTCAAATACTGATCCCGCACTTACTAACTCAACAGAGCACGGAGCACCTGCCCGCCAAGGGAAAGGGGGTAGCGACTCTAGTTTCAAGCAATGTGAAATGCTAAGCTCCCGTAGTTTAGGATGTTGGAGCAGCCCGAGGAGGAAGAAGCACACACACAGGTCTAGAGGTAGAAGAACACACACAGGAACTTGGCACCGCACACAACTTGTGCCACTTTTCTCTTGTATACTCACGCTGAAGCACAATGCAGATACATGGGCTTTAATAGCCAAATCACTCGGCCAACACACCCCACGCACTAACCCACTAACTAACTTCCTAGCTGCATGCACGCACTACTCCACTTCTGCATGCACGCGCCCACAACGAACCAGCCACACATATCGGCTTGATCCGCTTCTTTCTCCAGCAGCTCACGCACGTCACAAGCTTTGAGTCATTCCCAAGTCTGTAGCACACTAGGAGCTTGCCCACGCAACGGCACACTTGACGCACGTCTCGACTAACTGCGTCCGCTTCTAGCTCCACACTCTATCTACCACAAGACTCGGCCGCTGCAACTCTTCGCAGCTTTGTGCATGCTGCTAACCAACTACATGCATGAACGAAACTAATGCGACGAAATAAACATGATGAATACCTAGACAACAAGGTAAACTCTATCATAGGAAACCAATCCGCTTTCTCCTGTTGCTGTGCTTGACAGCAAGTAGGAGGATGTGAAAACGGCAACTCGATGAGTTCAGAGCAATGTCTAATGATGAGCACTTCCAAGTGGGAAAAGAAAGGACAAGCGCCATTTCCAACCCATTTTTTCAACCTAGATATGCTACTTAATTCTAGCCTTTTCAAATTGTGGAAGCCCGGAGGTGAGATACTACAACCCTGATACTCTTCACCAAGCTCATTAACCATCCACATCTCTCCCAGAGGTGGAAGATTCTCCCAAAATACATCATCCAGACAAAGAGATTCCAAACATTTAACTGAGAGATCCTCACCGAGCCATGATGGGCAATTAGTGCCTCCATGCCCTCTAATGCACAGCTTTTGAAGATTGCTATGTGGTAAAAGACTTCCAAGAACATTATCTTCTTTTACAGGATCCTTATTAGATCGCCTAACATCCCATTCTAATATGAGTTCTTGTAAGTGGTTCTTGTGTAACAGTTTTAATTCATTTGCTTCCTCTTTTGTTTGCACATTTTCAAGATTATAAATCCTAAGTGTTCCTCCAATCTCTGTTAATGGCCCCAGCTGACTCAGTTCAAAACCCCCACTCTCCTTTCCCACTCTAAATTCTCTTAATTCCTGGATGCATGTTAGTATTCCCACGCCAACAATGTTAGAATGAAAATGAAGCATGTTTTCAGGCACCAGAAAATATTTCAATTTTACAAGGTCGCTCATATTTCTAGTGGAACTAGCGCAATGATGCACACTCTGCAGATCAATGACCTCTAAATGATACAATCTAAACAATACACTTTGTAAGCAGAAGCCCGAGTAACGCACCGACTTGATCCTTAGGTAGCATAGATGGATAAGTTTTGAAAAGTTGTGCAATACGTCCTCCAAATTATATGATGCTGCGGACAAAAATATCACGCGAAGGGCCGTAGCTTGCCTAAACAATCGACCAAAAGTTTTGGCAAAGCTACCATGGAAATCGCCAAATAGCATTAAAGTACGTAGGTGTTCAACTTTCAATTGTTTATTTAATGCACTTAAATTTTCATCATACTCTTCGAAAGACATCCTATCCTTTACATCTGTGTTATATATGATTATAGACAAGTGACGTACAGATGGAGGAATTTGTATGGACCTCATATTAGAACCATAGATACTAAGACACTCATGTGATGAAACCTTCACCGCCAAGTCATGCAGTAAGTCATGGATGACATAATATGGACGTCCATCTCCCTTTTTATTCATTTTGAAAAATCCATGATTTACTAAGTCATTTAAATAGCACAGTCCAACATCTTCGATTCTTTTTCTCTTCTGATCACATGAATGCAAAATACCAAGTCCTATCCAGAAGTGAACCAACTCCTTGCTACCAAATTCATAATCTTGATGAAACAAAGCACAAAAGGAAAAACATTGTTGCAGATGGAAAGGTAGATAATCGTAGCTGAGCTTTAAAGCTGGCATAATATCATTCTCGTTGGTTTCGGATTGCCATTCTTTACTTTCCAAAACATTTCTCCAGTGGTTCAGTATAAGATTGTTTCTAAGTAATCTGCCAACAGTTTTTGCTGCAAGAGGGGAACCCTTCAGCTTATCCACTATTTTGCTCCCAAGTTCAGATAATTCTACATGGTCAGCCCATGGTTCTTGGTTACCAAATACACACTCTTCAAAGAAAGACATGATATCTTTAGGACATAGACTGTCCAATTCTATTGAGCATTTAGTTGTCTTAACCCTGTTAGCCACCTCAGGTGACTATAACCATGTTACCTTTTGCCCCCTCTTTTTTAAACAAAACTAATAATTTTTTCCACTCATCCTCATGATGTGTCCACACATCATCTAAGACAAGCAAAATCCTCTTTCCTTTTATTCTTTGCTCGATAAGCTCTTCAGGACTGCAATTGCTGTTTTCGTTATTAACTATGGGGATTTTTTTCACAATATCTTTTGCCAACCTATTTGCATTAAAATCGAAAGAGACACATATCCAAATGGGAACCTGGAAATGGCTCTTGATTTGTTCATATATATGTTGTATGAAAGTTGTCTTCCCGATACCCCCGTGGCCTACAATTGGAAGCACAGTAAGTTCACAACATTCACTATTAGCAATTTCATCTAGGACAATCTTTTTGTGGCTACCCCTTCCATATAATTTAGGCTCTATAATTTGCGGGGTGGTTTCGGGTCTGTTCATGGCAGTGTCTTGGATAGGGATGCGGCTAGAGTTCAGTAGCTCTAGATTAAGAATGGTGGAGACCTTATCACATACAGGCTTCAACTGCTTTATGATTTCCGATATGTTTCTAGACATTTCCACCCTATCAAACTTCAATTTTGGTATTTGTACGTTGCGAGTTTCCACCACTTTAGTTTGGGCATCATGGTCAACAAATGGTAAAGAGGAGAAGCAAGATAAGTGTTTACCTACATTTTGGGCAGCCTTCTGCATGCATCCACCGTGAACTTTCTGGACACCCAGTTGGTTGGCAGGTGATGGTGGTGAGGAGTTAATTTCATGCCGGCCACCACAAAAGTGGAGGCCGGAGAGGCATCCTTGTTTGACACCATCATCAGGACCATCGCGCCTGGCAGCACACATGCACACAGGAAACTTGAGTTTATTCACACAAGCTCTGGCCGTGTGGCGAGCATTAAGGGCGAAGTCTTGGACACAGCCAGAAGCATGCACATCGGCAGCATGGTAAGTGCCGTCGAGCTCATCCTGGATGCGAAAGTAGTCGAGTTCATCCAGCACGTCATCGGCCCCGTATGCCAGCTGCCGCAGCTTGCTCAGCAGCTCAGCCAGGGCGGGGTTGTGGATCTCCCTGCCACCGGCATTGTTCAGCATCCCCTGCGCCTGCAAAAGCTCCAGCTTTAGGGCCTCTATGTTTTGTCCGAGGTTGGTGCTGGCTGCCCACGCCTCCAGCACGCCGCCAGATAGTGGACTCAGCGCCTTGCCGACCACCCACGTTGCTGCGTGTATCCCAGCCGTCTCCATCAAACGGTTGCTATGGATGTTTCTGCATCAGATCAATAATTAAAGATTAAGCTGAAGAAATTGGGAGAGCCTGACTGTATAGCGATTATGCTCCTAGAGTAACTTAGCAAGAGCACAAGATATATGTTCGTACCAGAGGCGGGCTGGTCGTGCTCCCACCGGGCTGTCTGGATGGCAACTTTACAGATGCAGTTGTCGCCAGAACTGCTGCTACTGAACCGTTGCTGCCCGAGGAGAACCGGTAACAGATGTGAGAGCTTTGGAGACGCGGCGGTGGAATGCTGGTGGGAGTTGGGAGCAGAGGGACGGCAGGTAATAGATGTGAGAGCTGTGGAGTAGAGGGGAGTGCAGAAGGAGGGGAATATATAGAGAGATAAGGGAGCAGCTCCAAGCCAAGTACCCCAACGGATGGGATTGAAATCAAACTAAAATAGTGATCGCTAACAACTAAGTGTTTGGATCTGGCTTCAGATTTGGTGTTATGTGTCGTAATTTTAATTAGGTGCCAGTGGGAAATAATCTAGTCATTGGGGTTTGGAGATGGAGACTTTCCGCTGCACCACTAATATATACTCCATGTTCCTGCTTGTCTCGTGCTCATGGCCGACTCCAGTGGCCATTGGAAGTTTGTCGAGCCGCTAGCTGCTTGTGTTACTTAAGTGGTGGCTTGGGCGAAACTAATGTAGTTACTGAAGCTTGTCTGAATGAAAAAAAATACACACAGAGATGTGAGTCATGTGACTGCCCCCAACGGATCTGATGAGCTAAAACAATGCACTACCGGTGGCGCGAATCCCGTGCTTCAAATCTCACGCTGGTTGGCTAGTGGCATCGCGGTCTTCGCGGCGCTGGGTGCAATTGCAGAGGAGTTGACTTGAGCGAACGAAGACCCAGCCCCAGTTAACGACGGAGCAATGGAAGGCTTGGCGGATATGAATGTGAGCAGCAGCACGTGATGTGTTGGACCAACGCTCCAAGCAACGGGCGGGAGGAACTCTATTCACTACAGGAATCGCGGCTTCAATGCACTGCACCTACGGCGAAACCAAGAACGCCGCTTCAGATCTCGTGCCAAGTGCTGTATCCTAAATGCAACTGGTGCCGGTGGCGCAATAGCATAGGCAGAGGATGCACATGGGTTGATTTCTCACCAAGCATAGGTGGTTCTGCAGTGCACCCACCGGCCTTGCAAGTTGCAAGCAAGCGATTCAGGCGAGAACCCATTTGGCTGTATATGTCATAAACTGATGTCACGCGAGGTTACTTATGACAAAGGAATCAAAACACATCAAGTCCTTTTGGTCTGTTATAAACAGAAAGTTCAGAAACACGGTAATGAGGCAAGTGACTTTGAAACAGCGGAAATAATGCTACAACGCCATTTTGCTGTTGTTAACTCTAAGTACTTCTATAAGAAGCGTAATTAACAAGCAGCCACCGTGATTAACAAGCATTCCTTCATAGAAACCCCTTTATACATAACAAAGCCTGACAAAACTCATATACTGTATAAAGAAGAAAGTTTCCCAAATGTTGCAGGAGAACACTGAAACTCACAATACCACTGCTCTAATTCAGCCTCAATCCTCGCTTCCGGACGCCGCGCACGCGCATCCAATCGATAGAGACCCAACCGGACCAGCCAGGGAGAAACAAGGGTTTCGAGCAAGATGCGCTTACGGATTCGGGTCGGGCGCCGGGTAGTCGCCGTGCACAACGGCGAGGGAGGGGAGGCGTGAGCCGTCTACCGCCGCCGGCAACGAACTCCGGCGAAGCCATGGCCCGCCGCCTTGTGTCGTCTTCCTCCCTTTTTTGAGCATGTGTCGTCTTCCTCCCTCGTGTGACCTCGTCGCCGACGAGTGGCATAAATGCCTTTTTTTAGCCTAACGAGTGGCATAAATGGAGAGTGTGGGCTTCCACCCTCTATGCTTTCTGAAGCACAGTGACTGGCCCACGTAACTAGGCCACGTTTTTTCTTTCTGAAATAACTAGGCCACGTTAAAGCCATGTAAAAATGCTGGGCTTTGCATTTGTCAAAAATAAGTTTCTAATTTTTTTTTGTGATGTCACATAATCACAATCATTGTGACGACTCCTCAAATTTTCTCCTATTATTATCCTATATACTTAAGAAGTTCACCCCCACTACTTGATTTATCTCAACATGCAACATAGACACCTCAGCATCCAATTACATCCAGCCACGTCACACCTCATGCAATCCCACTCAAGCCCACCTCCTCAGGTCTCACCAAATCAGTGACTACATTTTTTTTAGAATCAAGCAATGACTATACATTAGCGTCCTGTCACCAACGTATAGAACCGATTGTACAGCTGCCGTCTCTCCGTTTCCACTTCCACGGATTCCTCCTTAAAGAAACCACAAAGCGATTGGAAAGACAACACAACACTTCCACTTACATTCCCACTCCCACGGACTCCTCTCCCGGAAAAAGGAACACGACTTTTCTTTTCCTGGATATACAACAGGGTGCGGTGGCTGGGAGCAGATCGCTCGGTCAGGGCCGTCAGGCCGCTCCTCCGGCACGACAGGCGGTGCTTCTCGCCTCCGTGGCTCTCCCGGATACTCTACTGTATGTTCCCCTTGCCAGTTCAGTGCCCTACGTCCCCTGTTCCTCCCCTTCTGTGCCTGTTACATTTCGGCTGAGGTAGCTCCGACGCTCCTTCGCCCTGGGGAAGTCGGTGACGGCCTGTTCCTGTAGAATCAAACCGGCTGCTGGTGAGTAACCAATCTGAAGTTAGACTTCTTTTCTTCCTGAAAGGGCGCCAGGGCCTCAACCATGGGGTAGACGTTTATTTCCTGCCTCGAAGGAACGCTGGATGTATTGGAGTTCACCGGGTCAACAAGTCATCCAAATTTAAATCGGTTTCCTTTCCATCTTGAAAGGAACGGATTAGTGCGACGCTGGGCAGGGCCTCAGCTGTGGCCTGGAATTTTTTTTTTTTGCTTGGAAAAATGAACGCCCTACAGGAGTCCTTTTCTCTGATTTAGAACAGTGATGTTTCTAACAGCATACAAGTTTTTAAATTGCTCCATCGAACAGGATAGTATACAAGTGCTCTTCCCAACAGGTTATTAGTATGTAAGCGCCGCAACTTCTATCCATCAATTGATATGCCTTTGCAAAGTTTATGACTGATATAGAATAGGCGCACCATAATTCAATATCTACATATCTTAAATATGTTAGTACTTTACCTGCTATTTTCTTTGCGACGCAGATATAAGTAGATTCCTATTAACTGATTCGTAAAATGATTTGCTGATGTGACCAAGTAAGTTATTGCATGTAGTATATCTGCTTCTTTTTCGCTGCCCTAAGAGATCTTGATTAGGCATTTGTATAAAAAAATATGCATGTTACATCCTGCCCATTGGGAAAAGGTATAATAAATTATTATCTATGTGATTTTATTTTCTTCATTCGGTTCATCTATTAGCAATATGAACCCTATTCTCCCTTAGGCAAATTTCTTACACTCATTTACTCCTTGCAGAATGTGTCAAAAGAGACCAAAATATACACTGGGTTGTTGCTCATCCAAGAAGAACTGGTTGATGAAGCTGAGGTCATCTTTGAATTTTATTGATTGTATTCTGTCAGCACTTTATATTGTTTAATGTCCACATCTTATAATTTCTTGATCTCCTGTTGGTTTCACAACTAACTTAAGATTATCCCCTATCCATGCATAGGGAATACTTCTGATTTGCCCAAGCACTTCGGATGCAATTTATACTGATGGCCATGGATAGTCATCATGCCTAATGTGACGAAGCTCTCATCCATTATTTGTTTGTGAGATAGCATAACTAAGGTGATAATTATTTTTTCAGAGTGATTATTTTAGTGAGTGCAGCTTTTTGGTTGCTTTAGGATACCTTATGTTTCACAATCAATACAAGTTTTACTTAAATGTTACACTTAGTTTTGTCATAATATCTCCATAGGATATACTCCCTCAGTCTCAAAATGATTTAATATAGAGTTAGTTGAACTACTAAATCAGCGGCACTTATTTTGGGACGGATGGAGTATATGATTGTGGTTATTAGGTACATTCCACATTTTCTGTCATATATAGTTGCGATTTAAAGATAGTCATTTTATCGTTAGTGTAACTCCAAATTAATTGTGGTGGTTATTTGTATTGGTTCCAAGTTTCTAACAGAACATAGCTCCCTTTTATATATAACTTCTGTAGATAACATGTAACTTTCACATTGGTGAGGTTAGTTCTTGATATACGGAGTGGTAAAGATCAAGTTAACCGAATATGATCTAAATATATTGCAACCGGTTCCCGCTGCAACGCGCGGGGTATCATCTAGTTTCTCCAGTTCGCAAAGCCCTCGGTTTTGGGAAGCTCCCCAAACTGGTTTTTATTTTTTTATCATTTTTTGGAACGGTTTGCTCGGTTTTTTTTTCTGTTTACTTTTCCTTTTGCAAATGCGTGACTTTTTAAAATTTTCAAATTTGGTTTAAAAATCAAAAAACTTTTTTTTTCTAATTTGTGAAATTTTTAAAATTTGATAAAATGTTTTCATATTCGTGAACTTTTTTTCAATATTGATTACTGTTTCAAATTCTTTAACTTTTTCCAAAATAGATGATTTCTTTTCAAAATTGTTGAATTTTTTTTTCAAAATTTGATGATTTTTTTTTCAAAATATGTGAACTATTATTTCCAAATCGATGAATTTTTTTTTTCAAATTGAATGATCTTTTTAAAATTTGATGAAGTTTTTTACAAATCGATGAATTTTTTCCCAAATTCCATGAACTTTTTTGAATTCAACGCTTTGTTTCCTTTTTTGTGACTTTTTTTGTATTTTTTTTCTCAAATGCAGTCGAGTACATGGGCCGGTTCACCGCCAAGGAGCTTCCCTGGCGCGTGAAATGCCGAATAGGAGCTCACAGGTGTGGTGGTAGTGATCCTGGCAAAACGTCACCATCGTATGGATTAGCGTCGATGCCCGAAGATTTGGTGTTGTGCAAGCTCCCTTGGCCAGGCCGGAGGGCAATAGCTGGGGCCGGCTTGGCGGCGGTGGTCGGTAGTCTTGGGGTCATGTCCACTCAGTCCACCGGGACTAGTTGGGTATGTAGGCTCGACGTCTCCTTCCATGGAGGTGTTGACCCAAGAGCTGGAGATTGATGCCGAGTTAGGAGTGGAAGGAGTGCCTTCTACTCTTCTTGCAAGGTTGGTGTGTTGTGAGGTGGATGGGTGGCGGTGTCTCGAGGCAGAGATGTCGGGCGGCAGCCCTAGATGGTGGGCTCCACGGTTAACTTTTCGGCGGGCTACATGGTGACGGCGGTGCTTCCACCTCTTGGTCGTGTGGGGCGGCAAGGGTGTTGGGGTGGAAGGCTCTGGCCTGTTTTGTAAACCCACTGACTCACTGCCGTGGTGACTGAGGCGCCTCCAGGTGGTATTGGTGAGTTTCCGAGCGAAAGCTTCACACTTTTGTGCCGGCAACGGTAACGCCCGGGGCGTTGTTCTCTTATAGAAGACGTAGTCGTGGTTCTCGGTCATCGGTCAAGGTCCCGGGTGAAAAGTCTTGTCTATGATCTCAGACTCGGCAGCAGCGACACTTCGCGTCGTCACCCTCTTGGGGGCGCTGCCGTGGAGCTTTCGTGTCGTCGGTTGGACCTCGTGAGGTATTTCGAGCGTGAGTAAAAATCTCATAAATTAAACCACCAGCAGGGACAAATGCTGGCAGAGCAGGCGTTCATCTGAAAAATGAGAAGACAGAGCTGGGTAGCGCAGCTGAGTACTAGTAGAAGGGTTGACCAGTGGCTACAAGTGTAGCGATGGCCCCAACGGATATGATAGAAATTAACAAATGGCTATGAGCCAAGAACCCGGTGGCGCGAGCGAAATAGGAAAACGAAAACAGAGCTTCAAATCTCGCACCCAAAGTCTTCATTCAGTCTCAAGCCGCTTGCTTCACTCCTCACGTAGCAAGGCTTTGTTTTTCTGGGGTTCCTTCCTTCCCGATCTGACCAGAGGCACGGGCGCGTAGACAGAGGAAGCAGAGCAGACGTACATCGTGAAACTGAAAATGGGAGACCTGCTCGGATTTAGCGCGTGATTAGCAGAGTTTGCTCGTTTAAGATGTTCCCCTGTACCTGTTTGTTAATGGGCCCAAAAACAAACCCAAATCTCACCGGATCATACTGTACCTCGGAACGACAAGCACACTCATCATACCCTGTGCTTGTGCACTCAGAATCTTGTGTTGTCAGGATTTTCTTTTTCATCAGAAAAGAAAAACAACATGGCAACAATGATTGGTACAAATTGCCAATTGGGTATCAAAAGGCAACCAGGAAGACTCTGCAGTGAACCATTGCGGGTGTCTTTTCTAATTATGCGTTAGGCAATCAAAAATTGGAACCCAAACATAGGTTCAGAACTTCAGATATGAAGATACTGTTGCAAAGAACTGCAGTTCATTTCACTGAATATACATGTCCACACCGAGAAAACAAATGAATTTTCTGGGCCTATTCTCGTACCACTCATAGAAACCTGCTACTGGTTGAAGCTACAAGGGAAATAGTAGGTTTGAAAAAACCATTCTCTCTTCCTTATAGCATTATCAGGGAGAAAGTGGCTACAAAGAGAAACAAAAAAGGTATGATTCATCTCAGGCTTCACCCTTTTGGATTCTTCCCTCGAGAAAAAGAGTCTCTGATCGCGGCCAAATGATTGAGGCTCCTGATTCAACTTGCCCACGTGCTTGTGAAACACCTGAAAGCTTAGCACAGCTAGATTGCAAACAAGTTCTCATGTGCAAACAATTACTATAATCCTCATGAGCTTCAGACAGAGATACTTCCCACAAACTTATCAAAGTAGCAAGCTAGCGACTGAGCACACACTTAAATAACTACTCTTATTCATTGCCAGTAGGGAATATATTTCATTTTTTGAGAGTGAACAACATCAACAATATAGCAATCCAGTTTTTGAACACAAGTCACTAGGAGGTTTGACTTCTATATCAAGAACAAAAGAGAACAGGAGAAGCCAACAATTTTATTCCTTTCTGAACCTTCCAAGAGCAGGTATCTAGTGAGATTACCTCATCATGATCCGGAATTACTCTCATCACAAAATTATAGTCCATTGTGTAGGTGTTAGTTTCACGCATCCATTCTAGCGCAATGGTTTTTAAGCAACGAGCCACCTCGTGGATTTCCATTAGAGAAACCACCAACATTGTCTTACAAAACAAAATAAAAGACAAACATAAAAGGAGGGCTACATCTGCGCCCAAACTCGCAACCTGTCAACACGTAGGACAGGAACAGTATCGAAATGAAACCCAACCAAACGATGCTCTAGTCTACACAGGCAACAACAAAACAAACATCCACCGTCTCCATCAACTTATTATTACAAGTCTGAGATCAAGACTTTAACGCATCAAGACAAGCAATGCCCTCAAGACACGACATGAACATCACATCTCCAATCTGCTGATTAAAGGATCTCAGCCATGACTTCGAGCATATGCTTTTTCCAACACCGTCTTGATCATCACACAAGCGCATTAAGTTTTTCTTCGACCAGGTTCTTTCTGTAGAATACTCCAACTATATATTAAGGTAATGACATAGGCTAAAAATAGCGGTTGCTTGATCTTTGCGAAACTTTTTCAAAGCAAGCTTTGTTCTTAGCTTTCCACAAAGTCCAGCAATTTGTAAACCCGCTGTCACCACCATAAACCATCTGATTTTTAGGGATAAGTTGATGACTGCTACCATATGGCCACCAAATTCATCACAAATTCATTTGAACATTGCCCCTATGAAGCAAATGTTGTGGCACATGAGCTTACTATGGAAAGTATATTTATTTCTTCAGCTTCGTTGGATAATCCACCTACTAGTATTGTAGTAACTATATCTGTTATCAGTGTAATGATAACGGAGGAGTAATACAAAAAAAGTTTGTGCTGCAAAAAAAGTGGTGTGCAACTCAAAAAATGATTAAAAGTGGAGTGTCCGTCACAACAGTTGCAATTTTTTGACAATGCAATTTGTTTATGAAAAAAAGAATTTGTCATTGAAATTGTTTTAGGAAAATTCTATTCGACCCACAAAGCGTCAAACAGTTGCCTAAATGCATAGGAAGCATACGTTGTAGGCAGGGCCATCTTTAACCATTTGTATGTTGTGTTATATTTGTGTAGTTTTCTTCAGCTCTACTTCCCCGCCCCCGGTATTTTTTGATTCAATTTTGTATTTCGGTTATTGTTTCATTTCCTCTTTCTTTTGGTTTCCTCTTTTTCTTCTCCCTTTTTTGCTTTCTCTCTCTTTTTCCTCTTGTCTTTTTATTAATAAATTATTCTTAACATGTGCATATTTTTCAAATACATGACAAACTTTTTTTTATAAAATATATTAATACTTTTAGGAATATGTGATGAACATTTTTTAACATGATGAACATTTCTAAAAATAAAAAATAAAACTTTTTCAAATACATGATGGACATTTTTCAATTATATACAAGTCTAGCATTATTTTCTATACATGTTTTTAACAAATTATTTTTTAAGAAAAATAATGGTATTGGGTTGCGCTAAGGCAACCCATATAAAGGGAGGCATTAGTGTTTGCCCACATATTAGTTTTCTTCGAGAAACACAAGTAACTTTATTCATACTTGTTACAAAAAAAGTATTCATGCTCACAACCATTACAGCTACACTACTTTGGATCCATCATCTGAGAAATTGTAGAGTAACTCACAGAACTAAGAACTACGATAAAACTCTAGGAGATAATCTTCATCGTGGTAAAGCGAAATATTGCCAAGACTTCAGTAAAGACTGCACAATTGGACAGGAGCATCTGCCACCATTCAGTTGCACAAACTTGATTAGTGATGAAGGATTCTGAAAGCCCCTTTAGTAGCCCATACGAAAAGATGAAAAATGATGAATGATAAACATACTTAAGCTGGGATGATCTCCTAGAAGTGTAGACTGTCAAACCATAAAGTTCTCACCATAATGTAAAAAAAATCACTCCAAAAGGATGAAAACAACAAAAACAAAATGATACAATAACATAAACTCATCAGATCCGAATAATCAGCTCTAAGAGAGACATGCTTATATTGTTTCATGACATAACCACAAAAAACCAAAATAATTTTATTCATACAAACACCACAATTACCATTAGATGTTAACGGAGACTATAAATTTCTTAAATATATGCCTCCACCTCTCAGCACCAAAATAATATATAGTCGAAGGCGAGGGGATTTGGTTCCTTCAGTCATTATGCTATTCAGATCTATTCCACATTGCTTGAACAACCAGGCGCACTCTTTTTCGGCAGAACTTTGTTTCTTTTTTTATGAAAAGACACCCAAAAAATATCTTAGCTCTAACAAATTCAAAGAAAAATAATAGCTAGTTTTCTTAGAAGAAATAATTGCTAGCACAAACAACCGGACGGAGAATGATCAGTAAAAAATATACTGAAAATCATATTCGCAAAAAGGGGAAAAGTGGCCCGGTTTACTTGGGCCAGTCACTGGGCTACAGAAAAACATAGAGAGGGTGGAAGCCCACACTTCCCAACAACAAAAGTGGCCCGGTTTACTTGGGCCAGTCACTAGGCTGCCCCTCGTCGGCAACGAGGTACCTCAAAAAAAAAACGAGGTCACCCAAGAGAGAGTTGGAGAGGAAACAAGGCGGCCGCCCATGGCTTCGCCGGAGCGTGTCGCCGGCGATGTAATCCACGGCTTACATTCCTGCTCGCTCTCCACCGCGGAGGGCGACGACTTGGCGCGCATCTCCCCCCCCCCCCCCCCCCCCCCCCCAAACCCTTGTTTTCGCTGGCTGGTCCCGTGGTCCCACTCCCAGTGTGTGTATTTTTCTTGTTTCGTTGTGTGTATGAAGTCGATGCGCGTTCGTCGTCTTGAGGTGAGGACCGAGGAGAGGGTCCTGGATTAGGCATTTGCTATTGTGAATTTACTAGCATTTGGGCAGACTGCGGGTTAATTACGCTTAGCTTAGAGTTAACAACACTGCAATGTCAAACTGCACATGGTGTTCTAGCACTATTACCACTGCTTCAATTGCCAGGCTCTTTTCACTCAAGTCAACACCCGACACTGGACCGAGTTGATTCAGGGGGAACGCTTTTGTACTTTTATTACTGAATACGTAGGAAATTTTGCTATGCTGATTTTACGTTTCAGAAAGCCTCTTCGAAGACACCTTTTTTTTTTACTCGACAGAAAAAGTTTGAAGACACTCCATGGCAGAGCAGTACTGGTCCTGTTGTCTTTGAACTAGCTACTGATCTTTGTTAGGGCCTGGTTCATCACTTGCCTAATGTGCCTGTTCTGAATTTGTCTTTTTATAGCATACCAAAAGGATGAGTCCATGTATTATTATTCTTTATTATATGAGAAGTAACCTTGCATGAAATCCCTCTACCAACGCGATTGTGGCTGGGCACGGGGCACCAGTTGCATTAGAATACAGAAGTTGGCACAAGAACTGAAGCAGATGTCTTGATTTTGCTATAGGTTCAGTGCATTGTTGAATCCAAGATTGCTTTAGTAGTTAATCACGTGCAGCTGCTCGCATTCATATCCGCCATGCCATCCATGGCTCCGTCGTTAACTGGGACTGGGTCTTCTTCCTCTCGAGTCAACTCCTCTGCAATTGCACCTAGCAATGCAAAGACCGCGACGCCACCGGCTAACCAGTGCGAGATTTGAAGCACGAGCTTCGCACCACTAGATCTGCCTCCTTTCCTGCCAACTGTAAACTAATATAAGAGCGTTTAGATCACTACTTTAGTGATCTAAACGCTCTTATATTAATTTACAGAGGGAGTACATTAGTTAGCTCATCAGGTCCATTGGGGGCAGTCACTCACCTCTCTTTTTTATATCAGAAGACAAACTTCAGTAACGTTTTACCTTTCCCAAGCCATCACTAACTTCAGTAAACTTTTGCCTTTCCCAAGCCATCAGTAACTTCAGTAACTAACATAAGCAGCGGCTAGACAAACTTCCATCTCCAAACCCCAGCGACTAGATTACTTCTCAATGGAATTGTATGCTCATATCCATGTCCTTAAAAACGTTATTGTTTGGAATTGTAGATATTTTCATATCCATGTCCAAAAAGTTCAATAACTAGTTAGATGAAAATCACGCATAAGACAAGCTAGTGGCGGCACACCTACCACTGGTTGGTGGTACACACCTAAACTAGATGGACAACTAGTCTGATGTAAATTACTCCCAATGTTCCATAATATAAGAGCATTTTTGACACCACACTAGTGTTAAAAACGCTCTTATATTATGGGACGGAGGGAGTATATAGTATGACGATCTGCCCAAGTCAAGCAAAGACCGACCGATGGATGTACACACACATTATAGTATAAGAAAGTCCGTAGGCATGAACAGTTCCATAGATATGGTCCATGTGCACTTACTGAGCAATCGTGCGTGATATTCAGTAGGCTAGCTGAATGATCTAGTGTGTGTGAGAGAGAGGGAGAGGGAGAGGGAGAGAGGACTAGAGCTAGAGATGAGTCTCTCAAGTGCTCTGGAATGGTGGGAGGAGTGGCAGCTGCGGATCCTCGTGCTCTGCAGCCTCTTCGTCTACTACATCCTCAACTTCTCCTGTACGGTTCGTATCATTCCAAACCTCCGCAGGTTGAGAGCACTGATATGGATGGCATACATCGGCAGCGACGCCCTCGCCATCTATGCTCTCGCCACCCTCTTCAACCGCCACAAGGACGAGACAACAAGGGCCGCCACCAGCACCACCCTGGAGGTCATGTGGGCGCCTGTCCTCATCCACCTCGCCGGCCATCCAACGATAAGTGCATACAGCCTTGAAGACAACGAGCTATGGAAGCGGCATGTCATAACTCTCGTGTCCCAAGTCACGGTTGCCTTGTACGTCTTCTGCAAGTGGTGGTCTGGTGACAAAAGATTGCTGCAGGCAGCTGTCTTGCTCTTTATTGTTGGCATCCTCAAATTCAGCGAGAAGCCATGGGGACTCAGGGCATCTAGCTTTACCAGCATGCTGGCCTCTGTTCCTGTGTCCCTGCAAAGAGGAGAAAGATACAGGCGAAGGAGAGAAAGATTCAGATTTAAGTGCTGGGCATTTTGCAGCACCCATCGTAAGGATAATATGGCACCGATGAATGATGAAGAAGACGAGCCAACCCTTTCGCTTGAAGAATATGTACAGCAAGCGAAGAAGTGTGTTGTGGGTATGCAGGTAGACCTTAATCAAGCACAAGCGTACAGAGATGCAACTAGTTACATCAGTGGTTACACTGATAAGATGTTCGTTGACATGTCTGCTCCATACTCTGCTCGTCTTAGCCAGCTTCAATCCTTCCTGAATCTTGACGACGAGCATGCACACGATATGTTGCAGAGGTGCGTTGCACATACATTTATTCTCCTGTATAGCAGAATTGGATCATTGCCCAAGGGTCTTGGCCTCTTGTTATGGTTTGTTTTGATTCGATCCCTGTCCTTGGCTTCTGTGGTGCTCTTCGCTGTAAGCAACAAGGATGGTTATGAGAAGAACGACATTAGGGTGACATACATCCTCTTCTGCGGCAATGCTTTGATGGACTTCATACCTTGGATCTTAGCCATCCTGTACAGTCCATTCCAGTGCTGCCGTAAAGCGCATTCAGGCAGATGGTGGCATGACATGGTTTCCCAGTTCAGCATCATGTCCTTCTGTGTCCGCAAGAAGAAGCCCACTGTTCTGATGAAGCTTGCTATCTTTACTTGCCTGAGACAGTACATTAACATGAACTGTTAAATTCGTTATGAGCCTCTGGGCCGCCAGATCACCGGGTTGGTTCATCGGCACATCAGAGATGGGTGGAAGGACTACATTGGCAACGCTGCTGGATACAAGAAATTCAACCGTCAACTGAGATGTCTGGGTTGGGCCTCCAAGGTGCCGTTCGACCATATGGTCCTCATCTGGCACATCGCCACGGACCTCTGCTTTCACCACCCATCTGCAGGTACACTGCTTCAAGGAGACGCCATGCAGCGGGGCAGTAGGGAGATCTCCAACTACATGGTTTACCTGCTTTCTGCCCGTCCTGACATGCTAACGTCCGGCACGAGGCCAGGTCTCTTTGCAGTTGCAAGTCATGAGATCGAGCTCATCTTGAGTGATAGCAAAGCACCACTTGACAAAGAAGAGAGAATGGCACGGGAGATTATCGACAAGGTAAAATCTTCGCCGGACAAGGCCGCCAAGTGTACCCTGATTCCCGACGCCTGCAGTCTCGCTGAGGCATTGATGGAGCTTGAAGTCGAGGAGAGGTGGTCGCTGATCCAGGGTGCCTGGGTGGAGATGCTCTGCTATTCTGCTGTCAGATGCAGGGGGTACCTGCACGCCAGGAGCATAGGTGACGGTGGCGAGTGCCTAACCAGCATCTGGCTCCTCTGGTCGTTCATGGGGATGGAGACCATGGCAGACAAGCTTCAGAGGCCAGTGAATTCTCAAGATGAACATGGATCTCCAGAGCACTTCACCCAAGTCTGAGAAACAGCGCTTGTGAACATTAGCATGCCCACTTTATTTCGTTTACCGTACTAGTATGTTCTTGTTTTCCTTTTCATTTGACTGTATGTTTCCTCTTGTTGTACACCTAGAGAAGTGGCCCACGGATGGTACTCTTTGTAATTCATTTACCTTAAAATCATATGTGCCTTTACATTGTTACTTTTATTTCATCCCTCTCTTCAGCCATTTCTGAATGCAATAAACCAGAAGACTCGTAATGAGGTTGTATAAGGAAATATAGGAACGGAAGCTCTCATCTCTCGTGTCATGGTCATCGTGCTGCTGTGCGAAGGCATGACTGACAGGCTGATAGCAGCAGCGGTTTTAAGAAACGGACGCCAGAGTTTCAGTCTCCCCACACTGCTTAGTCTATTCCTCTGGTGGTGGGAGAGGGCAAAGACGGGATTTTTCGTCTAAAAATATTGCAAGATCTAATCAGCACCCACCAAGTCATGGGAAGTACTAGCTAGTAAGTAACTGATGTATTCTGGAGACTCCCCCGGCTGGCCCTGCCTCAGGCATCGACTCTAGTGACTGTTAGAGGTTAATTTGTTGAGTCACTATTCACTAACCTGGGTGACTGCGCATGACAGTTTCATACCAGGTGTGTTGCTTTGATCCACTCACTACTGTTACGTGATCCACTTACTACTGTTATGCTTCCATTGTCAATTGTTACTGAATGTGATGGCAGGTGTGCACCCTAATTTTGACTGCCAATGAAATTTCGGAAATTAAAGCACCAGTTGGACTAAATCTGAAAGAGCAGGCATGTCCGTCTGAAAAAAAGGTTATAGTTGGGTTGTGCAGAGAGGGTGGAGAAGCTGACTAGTAGTAGTAGGAGGGATGATATACAGAGTTGTGAGTACATTTTTCCAAAGATTACAGAAACATGACCAGCAGCTGTAGGTGTGCCAATGCCACCAACGGAAACGATGGGACTTGAATAAGCCAAGCCTCGTAAGCATCCTGTGAGGTGACTAATCAAACTTCCAATCTTGGCGATCGTCACGGCAATGAAGCATTTGAATGAACGTGGTTAGCATCAGCAAATTATAAACAATGACACCAGAGTCTGTGGTCTCCTGTGCCGGCCTGATTACTCCTCTGGTGGTTGCCAATGCCAGAGTTGACTCTCAAAAGAAGATACAAGACAAGCAACGGGAAGCTAAAACAATGGGATCATTTCCAAGGTCGTTTATGGAATCTGCAGGGAGCAACTCCTCGTCACCAGGAACACTCCCATCCAGCAAGGAACAGAACGATAAACAGAAATCCATCCGATGCCACTACGGGAAGCAGAGAGATTGGAGGGAGACGATGCCAAAATGGCTGTCCCTGTTGGCTGGCTTAGTTTACGGATGGATGGTGGTGGTTCACGATCATGACACAAAAACAGTGACATGGCTTTGTAGGAAAAAAAAAGAACGGTGACATGGAACGCTGCACCCCGCAAGTAAAACAACAGACATGACGCTGGTCACTCCCACGGAATAATGCAACTGGACCTGTAAACAAAATGTCTAAGTCACCCCAACCGATGTGATGTCGAACTAAAATCATCTCCGTCAACTAAGCGCTCGGTGGCGCGAAATTGAAAATCTAGACCTGGCTTCAGTTTTGGTGTTGGGTCTCATAAATTTAGGTGCCATTGGGAAGTAATCTAGTCGCTGGGGTTAGGAAGCGGAGACTAATTGCATACTCCGTGCCACGGCCCTGCCTGCTTTCTTGTGTGCATTGGCGATTCCAGTGGCCGTTGGAAGTTTTTCGAGCCACTGCTTGTGTTGCTGAAGTGGCAACAATCGGTGCTGGTGGCACAATCGCATAGCAAGAGGGATGCACATGGGATCGATTTCGCAACAAGCATAGGCCAGGACCCAGTTGGGTGTACCATGAGCTGATCCCACGCAGGTTTACTTCTCTGATAATAAAGGGACCCGATAAAAACACATCAAGTCGTTGCTGGACTCATCCACCAAACAGACAAATTCAGAAAGAGGTTGATAATGAGTCAAGTGAGGAACGTGGCCGGCACTGACAAAAATCAGTTGCTAGTTCAAAAGAAAAAGAGCCTCGCAATTGAAGCGGAGGGAGTAATGCTTGAACCCTTACTTAAGCTTGACATCTCGCAGTTAACGAGCAGAGACAATGTGTGATTAGCACTCACTCTTGCAAACCCTTACTTAAGCCTGACAGAACTCTTACAAATCCATGGCTCCCTCCTCGGTCCTCACCTTCAAGACGCCGCACGCGCATCGACTCCATAGACCCAACGAGACAGGAAAAATACACACATCTGGGACCACGGAACCAGAAAGGGGAAAACAAAGGTCGGGGGGCAGATGCGCTTACAGATTGGGGTCGGATTTCGGGCGTCGCCGTCCGCGGCGGTGAGAGAGCGGTGGTCGATGGAGCCGCCGGCGAAGGACTTCGGTGAAGTCATGGACGGCCGCCTTGTTTCGTCTTCCTTGTGTGGCCTCGTCGCCGACGAGTTGCAGCATAGGGATGAGAAGTGTGGGCTTCCGGTGGCCTCTATGTTTTCTGAAGCCCAGTGACCGGCCCAAGTAAACTAGGCCACGCTAAAGCCTTGGAAAATACATTTCCTAAAAAAAAGCCCAAAATGCCTAATTAAGGAGTAGTCTTTTCAAAGATCTCTCACACCTTCTCAAATTGCGACATAGTGCACCACTTGTCGTAACCTGTGAGATTTTCTTTATTCGTAGATTCGTTTGTTTAAAATGTTTTATCTTTTATAGACCATATGTCCAAATCTCGAACCATTTTCACCGTTGGACTTCTCGCGTCGAGATCTTCAAAACTACATCCCATATTGATAGGTTTCGATGAATTTTTTTTAAAAAGAAAAAAATTCAAACCAGAAACATGTTTTTTTCTTTTCAAAGAGGTATAACTGTGTCTCTCGCGAAAACAAATCCGTACCTCCACGAGACGTAAATTTGTGCCTCTCGCGAAAGTAAAAGGAAACATGTTTTTCTCTTTTCCGAGAGCTTGCGGAAACAAATCCGTACCTCCACGAAAAGTAAATCTATAACTCTCGCAGTAGTTAAAGAACATGTCTTTTTTCTTTCCCGTCTCTCGTGGAAGGCACGACCGTGCCTCCACGAAAAGTAAATATGTGCCTCTCGTGAAATGAAAGAAATAAAAGGAAAACATGTTTTTTTTCTCTTTTTTCGAGAGGCATGATCTTGTCTCTCGCGGAAGCAAATCCGTATCTCTACAAGAAGTAAATCTTTGTCTCTCGTGAAAGGTAAAAACATGTTTTTTTCTTTCCCAAGAGGCACGATCGTGACTCTCACGGATGCAACTCCGTGCCTCCATGAGAAGTAAATCAGTGTCTTCCTTCCCCAAGAGGCATGACCATGCCTCTCGCAAAATCAAATTCGTGTCTCCACGAAAAGTAAATTTGTGTCTCTCATGGAAGAAAAAAAACACGTTTTTTCCTTTCCCGAGAGGCATGATCGTGTCTCTTATGGATGCAACTCCGTGCCTCCACGAGAAGTAAATCTGTGTCTTCCTTCCCTAAAAGGCATGACCATGCCTCTCGCGAAAGCAAGTTCGTGTCTCCACGAAAAGTAAATTTGTGTCTCTCATGGAAGAAAAAATACGTTTTTCTCTTTCCCAAGAGGCACAACCATGTCTCTCACAGAAGCAAATCCATGCCTCTCGCGAAAGCAAGTTCGTGTCTCCACGAAAAGTAAATTTGTGTCTTTCATGGAAGAAAAAAACACGTTTTTCTCTTTTCCAAGAGGCACGACCATGTCTCTCACGGAAGCAAATCCATGCCTCTTGCGAAAAGGAAAAAAAATATGTTTCTCCCTTTATCGAGAGACACGATCGTGCCTCCTGTGGAAGGAAAAAAAAGAAAATTATGTTTTTCGCCTAAAAATTGATTTTTTTAAATCAAGAAGAATAGGGGAAATGGAAAGCAAAAAAAAAATGAAAACCCATCTAAGAGCCGAAAACACGTACAGAAAAAAAATCCGAAGGAAGAGCCTAGAGTGCGACACATGGTGGCGGCTCAGAGCGCGACAAGTGGCGTGCTCCCAGCCCATGAAAAGTGACCCTTGTGGGGCCTCCCGAAGGAGTACTCGCTGATTAGTTGGTCCCAAAAAAGCCATGTAACTTCTACTTCACCTTTTTATTTGAAAAATACTACCCTTCAGTAGGCTGATGCACGTGCAACGTCCGTTGCTTGTGTAACCGTTTGATCAATCCTGATCGAGCGCTCACGCTGGCCACAAGTCCCGCACGGTCAGTTTGTTCTCCTGTAACAAGCTTCTTGTTTCAGTAGATTTCTACAACACAGGACTAGTCAGAAAGAAAAAACCATTCGATGGTGAAGGTTTTTTTTTGCAACACGTCTCTTGTTTCAAAAGGTTTCTGCAATAGACTTCTTGTTTCAGAAAGAAAAAAGAATTGGTGGTGAAGTTTTTTTTTTCTGCAACAGGGTTCTTATTTCAGAAACATAGCTCAGGTTGCAGAAAGCGTTGGAGGAGCGTTCGCATTAGAGAGTAGGAGGTCAGACATTGCAGCATAAGGCATGTTTCAGAAACATAGCTTCAGTTGCAAAAACTGCCGTAGGAGCGCCCGACGTGAGAGGTCGTCGCCATCGTGCTGGAGTGGTGCTCACAGCTTGCTCGCGGGGCTAAGACGGAGGAGGAGCAACAACTTCGGCAAGTGGCCTCGCTCCATGGTCGAGACGCCCGGGCCATGGCGGGGCGACGGCGTGGCGGCTACGCACTAGCCTAGGGTGTAACCTCTTTCGTCCAGCTGCTATCTCGGCGGACCTTTGCAACAAGATCCTTGTGGCAAAGCCCCTAACTGCAGCATGGTTGCAAAGGTCCTCGAAAAGCAAAAAAAACACTTTCGTTTTAAATGCATCTGTTTGAGTAACACTTAATATAGGACCGTGGGAGTACTTGAAACTCCTCAATAATATTTAAATCAACAAATAAGAGCGGTACAGTGATAGTAGATGGATTGTCCAATTCCAACCTTGTTGAAAGAGAAGTAACTTCGCCGTGCAGAAAAGAGAGAAGTAATTTTGCTTCCCTAGCAAGCTAATGGGCCACAACAATTGCTTCCCACGCTCAATGCTAGAATGAAGAAATCTCGATGAATTCGGTTACTGTATGGCAGCAGTTCTCATGAATCGTCACTGCCGGCCTCATTGACCAACCTCCATCTACAGTAGCATAGTCTGCATAACCTCATCATTGTCTGAGTTAACAAAAGCACATTTACTTAGTCCGGGAAGATTAGGCCGAAACGAAGAGCGGGCACCTTGGCCATGAGGATCACACGCCCAGTCGAGTTTCCAAGGTTTATGTGCGCAGGCCGCCCCAGGAGCATCGACTGCCGACGCACACGACAACACTGAAAAATACTACACCTGAATTTGGCTGCCATGCCTAGGGTCAATTCACCCTGCAGAAGCTCTGTGTCTGGGCTGGCTGGTAAGCTGGGTACTAATCGGTTGACATCATGCATAAGATTAAAACTAGATCGATCAGTGACTTAGCTAGCGTGAATTCCAAAATCACGTTATCAAATGCAGTTAGTCTCTGTCTCTGGCCTCCGACAAGCGAAAGGCTGCACTTCAAGTCTTCAAGTAATGAAACTTTTTCTTAATTAATCGATGAGACAAATCTTTGCTTCCGTTTCGAAAAAATACTTGGCATGCAACTTTGCCTATTGCATCCTTCCATGTTAAACCTGGCTACTTTGTTGTATACACTATAATCTTATGTCGTTCATAAAAAACAGAGGATTCGTTTCTCAGGAAAGTCAAGAGAAAACTTCGAGCCAAATCAACATGACATCACGCTGACACAATGCTTCGAGCCAGCGCTACCAGCTGAGTTGAAAAAAGGAGGCACTGCTAGCTGGATATCAAGAGTAAACCAGAAAGGCTAATTCGTAGGGACAGAACGTACAAGAAAAAGATTATCCACAGCTCACTTCATTACAACATTGTTAACAACAAAGTGGCAACAGAGAGAAATACATAGTATGATTCGTCCCAAGCTTCTCCTTGCTGATGCTCACCCTCTTGCCTCAAATCACCGTAGATGGTGAACCAGATTTCGTCCCAAGGTTCAGGCTCCTGATTCAAATTGCCCACGTGCTTGTGAAATTCCTGAAATCTTAGCTTAGAGCTCACCGCACTCTTGTTGTCAACACAAAATCAGAGGACTTGCTCTTGGCAAGCAGAGAGCAAAACTAGCATGAAAGCACACCGGCACTAGTTATTTTAGCCAGAGCCATGGTTTCTAGTTTCGTATCCAAAGGGGGTCAGAAAGGTCAAATCAAAAATCAGTGAAGCATTTGAGGTATGACAATGTTGCAAAGAATTGCGTTGACGGAAAATAGATGCACCTACTGAGGAGAATGAATGAAAATTTGGTCTGCTTTACTACCATTCATCATTGGAGAAGTGTTACAGAGGCTTAAGGGAAAAAGAAGACGTGGGATCCCTATACATTCTCTCTTCACTATATACAGTACATCCTTGCTACAAAGAGAAATACATTATGATTTATGTCGGCCTTCTCCCTTGCTTACTACCCTCAAGGAAAATATATCTGAGTCTGTGGTGCATGCCAGACCACATTTCTTTACAGGCCCTGCACTCCTGATTCAAATTGCCTTTCTGTACTTCTGAAACTCCTGAAAGCTTAGCATCGAGAGATTGCAAACAAGTGCGCATGTGCAAACAATTCTTAAAATCCTCATGAACTTCGGACAGAGACACTTCCCGCAAACTTATCAAAGCAGCAAGCTAACAATTGAGCACAGCCTAAAATAACAACTCCTATTCATTGCCATGAGGGAACTGGAGAGTTCTGGGAACAGGTTTCATTTTACGAGAGTGATCAGCATCAACAGTATAGTTTTCAAAGTTTTGAACACTATGTCACTAGGTTGTTTGACTTCATTTTCAAGAAGAAAAGGAAACAAGAGTAGCCAAGAATTTTTTCCTTTCGTTAACCTCCCAAAAGCAGGCAACCAGTGAAATTACCTCATCATGATCCGGAATTACTCTCGTCACATAATTATAGTCCTCACTGGCCATTGGCCAAAGTGTTTTCCTATCTACTTTATATCTGTGGAGAGCTTATCTGGAGCTTGGTATGGTAATTCAGAGAATCACCAAATCTGAAATCTAGATTGTAAAGCTAAATAAGAGTTCAACTCCAGTACAAAGAAGTCTTCACATTCCAGTCATTGGAGAAAGGTAGTGCCCAGGGGATGTGGGAGGGAATGGACTCACGCAAAAAAAAAAATGATTGAGATGCCTATGCAATGCAAGGTGATCTCTGGATGCAACTGATGCTGAAGCTATCAATATTGCACAGGTAGTAGTTTGATTAGCCATTCTACATTCTGCACATGAATATGGAAGCACTGCTGACTATTTCTTCCTACTTGAGGATGAACCTTTGATCTTTTGAATGGCGGCCCTCACTCTTTTTCTTTATTTCTTTTTTGATATTTGTGAGAGAACCATCAGTATAGACAAATGTAGCTCTTCATAATGATGAAATTTGCAGGGTCAATGATAACGAAGCGCTTTTAAGTCTTCTTTAACTTGATGAGTGTGCTTATGGAATAATCAACTACTGGGGGATAGCGAGGGATGGGCTATATAGGTAGGTAGGTATGGTGTGAATACATGGGGGAAATGGTTTATTTTCTGGGATTTGTATACGTACACCGGCAAAGTTTGTAATCTCCTGATGAAAGAATGCAATGCCGAGTGTTGAAGAGGCAAGCAAACATAAAGTTACGCAAAAAGAATGACTGGCTTTCAAAGACTTCAGACTAGTGGAAAATCGAATTTAACAATACACACTAAATATTCAGATTGCAATAATCGAAGGCTAATGAAATCTACTGTTTTTGGCATTGGTGGGACAGAAAAATACTCCGGATCAAGAAGAAAATAAAATCAGCTTCACCACACTTAACTCAGGAGGTTCTAGGAATAAAAATTAGCAAGCTCGAGTCTTTTTGCTCAATCAATGTTCATCAATCACCTAGTAACAAGTGTTCTCTACCTTTACGACTATACGTATCAGCTGAAAACTCTCTTGTGTTATTTAATTCAGCATGGCAATGAATTCAGAGATTATGAGAGTGCTCAAAAGCTAGACTGCCAACTTATCTAAAGCAGGAAGTTCTCTAACCTTGGTCTCATGAGGCAATAAGAGTTCGACAATTGCACATTGAATACAATCTATCGTAGCTAAAGCAGTCATGAATTTCAGGAGGGGTTTGCTCACCTTCCATGGGCAGAAGGAGTTATACCTTCCCAAACATGTGTAACAGGTCACATCTATCAAGAACCCAAGAACCATAATTTGGTCAGAAAGCTTGGAACTGAACACGATTATACACAAGTTATCTTTTAATCTTGTATACGGATGCAAAGAGAGAACATTAGTCATACCAGTTAATAACAGGAGGGAATTGGTTGCACACAAGCACTAATATGATTGAGGTGCATTCTTTTCTTGTAAAGTTCCTGCATTCATTAAATTTCATTAAGCAACAACAGTTATGACAGAATCCAAGAACACCTGGTATTGGCATCAGTCTAGCATTGAATTGAAAACACTGCAGACCTTAATTTCAGTACAAAGTCAGTGGATATCATTTCTTTCACCATTATGCTAGTGTGATCTTTTGGCCACCACAGCAGAAAATACCAAGTACACTACCAAATCCTCATGAGAGATGACCAAAATCTACAAAGAGCCAGACTGAGCATAAGAACACCTGTACAGCTAGACTGTCATCTTATCAAGAAAGCATGAAGTTCTCTAACCAAGGTCTCATGAGGCAATAAGAGTTCGACAATCGCACACTGAATACAATCTAACATAGCTAAACCCAGCATGAATTTCAGCAGGGGTTTACTGACCTTTCCACAAATCTACTACCACTGCATTGTTGAATTCCAAAGTTGTCCACAGGCCACGTCTATTGAGCAACCAAGAAGCTTAGTTCAGTCTAAAAAGTTGGAACGTGATAAATACACGAGTACCATTTTAGACTTTTATATGAATGTGAATAGACAAGGCATACCAATTAGTGAAAGCCCGAGATCTCAATTTGCTCCACGCAAGCACTGAGATGGTAAGAAAGGTATTCTTGCAAAAAGTTCCTGTAATTAACAAAATTTCATTTAGCAACAAAGCTTCTGAGGAATGCAGGACCACCTCCTATCAGTATCAATGTAGCATCGAACTGAAGAAACCGCCAACCTTAATTTCAATAGAAAATCATCAAAATATCAGTTATTCCCCCATTACGATCCTGACAGCTGAACAAGTACACCAGCAAGCTTTGGTGAATGATGACCAAAATGTAACTGCAAAGTATCTTGAAACCAACCAGAACAAGCATAAGAACGCCTGCACAAGAAATAAAAATTATTGAATGCATATTAAATTCCGTCGATGAATAGAATGCCATTAGCTGAGGATCATGTTCGTTTTCTAGATATTTCTCAGTTCGATAGCGAACATCTAGCTATCGATAATATGGTTGAAGAAGTTTAACACGTACTTACCAGATTTATGTACTATGTATAGTAAGAAGAAACTCATGTGCAGATCGACTTTGCATGGATGAGGAGGATTCAAGAAGCTAAAACATGTACAGCTGCCAAGGCAGAGAACCTGTAAAGTAGATCAAAACACAGCGTTTAGATTTTTCAGTTATAAGGTAAATCAAATCCGAAATATGCCTTGATATGCGAGACCACGAAAAAGCAAGGAAACGTTAGGTATTGGGATGAGCGCAGATAGCGAAGCTTCTTTTTTAACTTGGTACTCTAGTATGATTTTCAGGATGGTTCCTAATTAACCGCTGTTCTGACAAATCAATGCCAAAATAAGCACTGAGAGCATCGCTGCTGTGCAACCTATCAATGTTCCATCCTAACACTGTTTTCACCACTCAAATGGCACTTTGTCAAAACTGCACTGTTCTGAAACTACCACTCTCTGCAAAATCCTTGCAGAGTCACTGCTCCTCTGAACTACTCCCTCCGTTCCAAAATAGATGACCCAACTTTATACTAACTTTGTACTAAAGTTAGTACAAAGTTGAGTCATCTATTTTGGAACGGAGGGAGTAATACTGAAGAGACTGCAATTTTAATTTGCAACCTTGTGTGACTCTGTCTGTCGACTTGATGAAGAAATGGGAAAAACAAATTTGGCAGCTACTGGTTATGCAAAATACAAGAAGCCTACCAGGATTAACACAAGAAAACCTACAGAACATGAGAAAACAAATGTGAATACCTTACACGTATCAATAAATTTTTCTGTGGCAAGTAGCAAATGGTAATAATAAATAACTAGTCTTTCGCTATGCCAAAAAGGAAACTAGACAAATAAATAATAAATTTACAGAATGGCAATAAATTTTCAAATGAATAGACAGGCCCTTCAGTTATTAGTCAATTACTCATATATTAATGAAAAGCATGCGCCCAAGAAAAGTGATTTAAACTAATAGAACACAGACAATTTTATCAGAAAAATAACAAATTGAGCTACTTTTCACACACACATATATATAAGGTGTCATGAATTTGTTTGGGCTGGAATTACCCATATGCGGCTGAAAGTGGAAAAGCTGTAAAGAACAATGGCAACCTATAGCAAATGAAATAGCAAAAAATAAGTTAAAATAGCAAACTCCATCTTGCATGTACTTACCAGATTTATGTACAGGAAGAAAATACCACACAGGACCCTCATGCGCCAACTGTCCATAGGTGGAGAGAATTCCACAAGACTCGTAGAATGTACAACTCAAAGACAGAGATACCAGCTGCACAGTATACACAGTAACAAGGTAAGAAAAACCAAAAGGAAAATGAGCTGGAGTCTGTGGGATCAGAAAAAAAACATAAGGGTAACGATGGAAATTGGGAATTGGTAGAGCAAGAAAGTATTTGCTACCTTGTATTTGTCTATAGTGTGACTTTTTGGGATGGTTCCCATTAACCGCTTGCAGTGCTCTGTTAGCTCCTTGGTACCGCAATCCTCGGCATGTAATTCTTCAAGTGAACTCGGGAGGCCTTCCTTGGGCAGCGAACGGAGGGCTCGACACCGCCAGATCCTTAATCTCTTAAGATTGGTCAGCTTGTTTAGCCCTGCAGGTAGGTGTTCCAGCTTGCGGTAACCCAAAAACTTGAGTTCCTGAAGCGAGGTGAGGCATTGAAAGGCCTCCTCCTGCTCCTTTGTGAAGCGTGTCATCTCATCGTTCCATTCAAAGGATAAGTTGGTGAGCGAGGAAGAAAGGAGGCTACAGAGGGCGGGCGCACCGAGGAAGCCCTCGATGTCATCTGTGTCGAGCGTCTGCAGTTTGGATTCTGTCATCCCCCGCATGGGATTGGGATCCCACCCACCAAAGAAATTGGAGGTTCCTTGGACCCTTAATTGGCTGAGGTGGCCCCGAGTAAGGAGAGGCAACAGGCCCTCGCATCTTAAATCCTCTCCGCAACTCCATATGCGTAATCGGGTGAGAGAGGTGAGGTTTGAAAGGGTCAGGACGCCCTTCACGGACCAAAGAGTCAGGTCTAGCAGGGAGGACGGGAAAGGGTGGCGAAAAGAGCATTCTTGTAACCAAAGGGTAGTTAGGGCTTTGAGAGCATCGAGGGAATGAACTACCAGACCACCACTTCTGATGTCCAACGCCTGCAGAGAGTTGGAGAGATGTGCAGGGAGGACCAACAACCCATCATCCTCCGTGTTTGCCTCCTCCTTCTCCACCTCTGCTATTTCTTGCTGTTCATCATTCGCTTATGTATCATCCATTGTAACACCTGAAGAGGTTGACGATGATACTACTGGTGCTCTTGTTTGCTGCAAATCCACCCCCACAGCAACCTGTGTTATGTTTTCACAACCATATAATCCCAGTTTGGATAGCTTTGGGAGGTGAGACAGGAACTGTGTCAATTCCTTTCCACTAGGACCAGACCATCCAATACTAATGTACTCAATAGGATGCTGCCATTCGCCAACACTCTGAACTTCTGATGACACCACCCCAAGATTTGAAGACCTTACCGTAAACCTTACCGCAAATTTCTTCAATGAGGTTAGTATTAGAAAATACTTCAGCTCCAAAGGTGGGCAATTTTCTATCTCCAACACCTGAAGTTCTGTTAGTTGACTGAATAGTAATACGTGATCTAAGTTATACAAACCATCCTTTGCTTTAACTTCCAATGATAGTCCAGAAGATGATTTTGAGTAGACCAACTTGTCCAGTAGTTTTGATCCCACACGACTTATCTCGACAGAGCGCTTACTCAATGATGCTGATTTCAGGGACTTAAATTTCACTAAGTCCTTGCCCTGTCATTATTTTATGCCATATGTTCATGTTGTTTCCTAGTGATCCGTGCCTCTTTTGAGCATGATCAGTAAGGATGTTTTGTAGATAATGTTGTGCTCTATCCATCCATGTCTTTGTTTTAATTATGGAGCACCCTAGCTTGAGTCAATCGAGCTCTACTTTTGCTATAAAATGTTCCTGGCAGATTGTTAACATGTTTAGCAATTTTGCCAAGCTTGTTGTTTGGTTGATCCATGCATGCTATGATGTTGTTCTTGCCATGTCTAGCTTCTATGCCATGTCTACTTGCTGGGTGTATGCTTAGTTTGTCATGCCATGCCTCGTAGTGAGTGCATCGTGCTCGTAAACATGCCTACATGATATCTGTTTTGCCATGCTCCAGTTTTTCACTAAGTCTGAATATGTTTAAGTTTTTGCTATGTTCACATGCTTCAATTGTATTTTCTGGTCCCTTTTGGCTCATGGTCACTAAGGGACTTTTGTTGTATGCTTTGAGTAGCTTCATACCATGCCTTGCTTTGCCATGATATGTTCCTGTAGCATGTAGTTATTGTGCTCTAAACATTGCTTCCTGATGATAAATTCCTGACTTGCTTTTAATTTCACTAAGTCTGTAACCTGTAATCATTTGCTCTTTTGCCATGCTTGGTTGAACCTGTTAATGAGTGAATTAGCCGTAGCTCAGTGTTCATCTTTTGTCAAGCATCTTGAGTGGATCTCTGCCATGTATTGTGTTGCTATGTTTGAGTGCAGTAGCTTATTTATCTTGATGCATTATATGGCCTCATGCTGTTTATCGCAGACCAGTGCCATATTTGTTTTGCTTGTCATTTTCAAACCGTGCATCCGATTCCGGTGATTTTTATATTGATTTCGACCGAAATCAACTCCCCTTTCCAGTGGTACTCTTGGATTTCCAAGTTGAGGCCAGGTTCTATCATTCCTTTGCAAATCATGCATAATGCATCACATAACGCATCCCGCATATCATACCATGTTTGCATCATGTTGCTTGAGCATTGCACGTGGTTGATTGTGTTCCTTTTTTTTGTTGTTCTTGCTTGGGTAGGCCTGGAGACGAGTACGTGAACGAGGAGCCCGTTGAGTACGCTTACGAGGATCAAGGCAACTCTAGAACTTTGCAGGCAAGATGACCATACCCTCGAAATCACTTCTATCTTTGCTTGCTAGATGCTCGCTCTTTTGCTATGCCTATGCTTTGATACCTACCACTTTATTATCATGCCTTCCATATTGCCATGTCAAACCTCTAACCCACCTTGTCATAGCAAACCGTTGTTTTGCTATGTTACCGCTTTGCTCAGCCCCTCTTATAGCGTTGCTAGTTGCAGGTGAAGTTTGGAGATCGTTGCTTGTTGGAACATGTTTATTGTTGGGATATCACCATATTATCTTGTTTATCTTAATGCACCTATATACTTGTTAAAGGGTGGAAGGCTCGGCCTTATGCCTGGTGTTTTGTTCCACTCTTGCCGCCCTAGTTTCCGTCATATCGGTGTTATGTTGCCGGATTTTGCGTCCCTTACACGGTTGGGTTATAATGGGAACCCCTTGACAGTTCGCCTTGAATAAAAATCCTCCAGCAATGCCCAACATTGGTTTTACCATTCGCCACCTAGCCTCTTTTTTCCTTGGGTTCCGCGGACTCAAGGGTCATCTTTATTTAAATCCCCTGGGCCAGTGCTCCTCTGAGTGTTGGTCCGAACTGGGAAGCCTGCGGGGCCACCTCAGGGCAACTTGAGGGTTGGTTTTACTCGTAGCTTGACCAATCTGAGTGTGCCCTGAGAACGAGATATGTGCAGCTCCTATCGGGATTTGTCGGCACATTCGGGCGGTGTTGCTGGACTTGTTTTACCATTGTTGAGGATGTCTTGTAACCGGGATGCCGAGTCTGATCGGATTGTATTGGGAGAACGAATATCCTTCGTTGACCGTGAGAGCTTGTGATGGGCTAAGTTGGGACTCCCCTGCAAGGATTTGTCCTTTCGAAAGCCGTGCCCGCGGTTATGGGCAGATGGGAATTTGTTAATGTCTGGTTGTAGATAACCTGAAACTTAACTTAGTTAAAATGCATCAACCGCGTGTGTAACCGTGATGGTCTCTTCTCGGCGGAGTCCGGGAAGTGATCACGGTGTAGTAATGATTGACGTAGGTTGTTCTAGGATCAATTCTTGATCATAGTTGTTCGACCATGATTTTGCCTTCTCTTCTCGCTCTCTTTTGCGCATATGTTACCACCAAATATGCTAGTCGCTTGCTGCAGCTCCACATCATACCTTTACCCTTCCTATAAGCTTAAATAGTCTTGATCGCGAGGGTGCGAGATTGCTGAGTCCCCGTGACTCACAGATACTTACAAAACCAGTTCACGTGTTCGACGATACCGTACAGGTGACTCGACCGAGCTCAAGGAGGAGCTCGATGAAGATCTTGTCCTTTGTGTTGTTTCGTTCTAGTTGATCAGTAGTGGAGCCCAGTTGGGGTCGATCGGGGATCTGTGTAGCATTTGGGGTAGTCTTCTTTTATTTTGGTTCCGTAGTAGGACCTTGATTGTATCTGGATGATGTAATGCTTTATTCATGTATTGTGTGAAGTGGCGACTGTAAGCCAACTATGTATCTCTTTCCCTTATGTATTACATGGGTTGTGTGAAGATTACCTCACTTGCGACATTGCTTTCAATGCGGTTATGCCTCTAAGTCGTGCTTCGACACGTGGGAGATATAGCCGCATCGGGGCGTTACAAGTTGGTAATCAGAGCCTTCCCCGACTTAGGATCCCCCTGCTTGATCGAATCGTTGGCGTTGATGAGTCTAGAAAAATGTTTTGAGTCATTTAAGAATTATATATATAGGAGAGTAGGACTTCTTTTTACTCCTCAATCCCTTCGTCGCTCTGGTGAGGCATCCTGACGTAGAGTTTTGACTCTGCTCTTCTCAAATTTCACTAAATTTTTTTAGGATCACGCGGGTATCTTGAAATAGTTCCAATGGTTTTGTGATGAGAACATTGTTCTTGGTGCCTCCTGACATTTAGGGGTTGTGGAAGTGTCCCGGGGAGTTGAGCTCCGAGGTGTTGTCTTCATAATTTTATCGTTGCAGTTCTGGAATACCTGAGTTTCGCCGACATCGAAAATCTCTTTTATGCAGTTGTTGGTGAGATAACCTCGACGCCACCCAGTACTGGGGCGGGAGTTCGGGAGTATTGCCATAACTCGTATAATGGATGCTTTTCGAAGGTTGAGGTAAATGATTTCCGAAGGTTTCTTGGTTATGTGTTGAAGGATGGGTACAACTGGATGTAGGATTGCTAGTTTTGGGTGAGATATTATACTTCCCCTATATCCCCAACACCTGATTGCATAACTGGAAAGTTTCGGGAGTTTATAAGTGGGAATTCAATTAGCTCTTAGGATATCTTCCCGATAGATGTATGATATGAAATTGGGGTTCGACGTCTAGTGGTCCGCCTATCAACGGTTGGTTTTACAGTGGTCTCGTTGTGTCTTAAAGAGTCCTTGGCTATGCTGACTCGGGGATGCTTCGTATGTCATGTGCACTGCCTTGTACATGATGGTGCTGTACGATCGAGCCCGTGTAGGCCCCACCACGAAAACTTCGGACGAAATCTCTATCATATGTTTGTTCCGGCTTATTTTGCAAGCCAATCCTTGTTTTGTTTTGATTGTGGTATTCGAGTTGCTTCGAAGTCAAATGTTGATCCCATACCTTGCGTAAGTGGTGTTCTCATATTTCTATGTGAATACTAATCCTCTTCGATCATCGATATGGTCATGCCAATTCTTTTTCAACCGGCGTGTTTCTCTTCAAGTGGATCCGATCATTTTCAACATCCGCAAGATCAACTCAAGCCTTCTCAACGGTGTTCGTTTCATCCGTTCCAGTTTGCTTTTGTTTTTCCCGCCCTCCCAACCTTTTTTATTCAAGGACTCAGATTTCCTAATCAACTATCATGTTATTCATGAGAAGTCTCTCCATTATTTTCTGTCCATGTTCTTATCCGGTGATTCTCATGAAGATGCTAAGGAAGCTACAAGTTCATCATTGTTCGTTCTTTTCTTCTCCGGTGGAACCAATTCAAGCTTTGTTGATCATATCCTTTTTCCTCGTTTCAAATACTTTCTCATGCCGGTGCACCTCATATTCAGTCATTTCTCGCTATTCAATTGTTCTGGAGTGCTCAAGATATCTCAAAGATTCGTGCTTCCACTCTGCTTTCATTCAAGCTATTTCGAGCTTGTTATCTCATTCAAGCCTTTTATTCAACCGGTGCAATCTCTCCTTTTCAAGTAATCGTTCAACGGTGTTTCTTTTGAGTGGGCCCTAACCCACAGGTCTTTTTCCAGGATCTTACCTGACTCTTCTAATTCTCTCGGAGCTATCCTCAAAAAATCTTTTCGAAGTTGACGTAAGAATGAATTATCATCAGTCTTATTTTTTTTCTCCAAGATCTGTCGAATTCTTTTCATCGTTGGCTCAACCACTTCATTTTGATTCTTCCGTAGTGTCTAAATAATTCATGGTGGTGTTTCTCGTCGTCATTCTCGGATTTTGAAGACCGAAGAAGAGTTTCTCTTTAATCTTGCTCCATTCTCTTCAAGATTCGTGATTCTAGCTTGTTGCCATCCTCTCATAATTATTTTCGATTGTGGGAATTCTTTCACCCATCCGAAGCAATTCAAGAGTCTTCTCAGTTTGTTATCCGGAGGCCATCATTGCAGAAGAATTATTCATTCTCAAACTTCAACTATCATCCTCCAAACCTACCGGTGAATCATCATTCAAATATTCTCTAATCAGTTCATGATCTATTCGTTTTCATGTATGAAATTCCCTCAAGTATCTTCATGCGTTCTTTAATTCTTCCCGGTGTTTCTTTATCTTTTCTTCAATCGTTCTCAATTCTTACGGTGGTTCATTCAAGACTTCTTTCCCTTCATTATCATATTAATTACTCGTTGTTTCAACCCTAGCGGTGGTTCGTTGAAGACCTTCTCAAGTTTAAGCTATACCTCTCTTTAATCCTTTCTACGAGAATAAGTAGTATGCCAAATCCGTTGCTTGTCATCAATTTGAGTTTCCTATCAATACAATTCTAGCATGGATAATAAACGATTATCATGAACAAGGAAATATAATAATAAGTAATTTATTATTGCCTCTAGGGCATATTTCCAACAGTCTCCCACTTGCACTAGAGTCAATAATCCAGTTCACATCGATATGTGATTAACACTCAAGGTCACATCCCCATGTGACTAACACCCAAAGAGTTTACTAGAGTCAATAATCTAGTTCACATTACCATGTGATTAACACTCGATGAGTTCTCGGTTTGATCATGTTATGCTTGTGAGAGATGTTATAGTCAACGGGTCTGAATCTTTCAGATCCATATGTACTTCACAAATTTCTATGTCATCTTGTAGATGCAACTACTACGCTATATTTGGAGCTATTCCAAATAACTGTTCTACTATACGAATCCAGTTTACTACTCAGAATAATCTGGATTAGTGTCAAAGTTTGCATCGGCGTAACCCTTTACGACGAACTCTTTTACCACCTCCATAATCGAGAAAATTCCTTAGTCCACTAGTTACTAAGGATAACTTTGACCGCTGTCTTGTGATCCATTCTTGGATCACTCTTGTACCCCTTGACTGACTCATGGCAAGGCACATTTCAGGTGCGGTACATAGCATAGCATACTGTAGGGCCTATGTCTTAAGCATAGGGGACGACCTTCGTCCTTTCTCTCTATTCTGCCGTAGTCGAGCTTTAAGTCTTAACTTCATACCTTACAACTCAGGCAAGAACTCCTTCTTTGACTGACCCATCTTGAACACCTTCAAGATCATGTCAAGGTATGTGCTCATTTGAAAGTACCATTAAGCGTTTTGATCTATCCTTATAGATCTTGATGCTCAATGTTCAAGTAGCTTAATCCAGGCTTTCCATTGAAAAACACTTTCCAAATAACCCTATATGCTTCCCAGAAATTCTACGTCATTTCTGATCAACAATATGTCAATAACATATATTCATCAGAAATTCTATAGTGCTCCCACTCACTTCTTTGGAAATACAAGTTTCTCATAAACTTTGTATACACCCAAAATCTTTGATCATCTCATCAAAGCATACATACCAACTCCGAGATGCTTACTCCAGTCCTTAGAAGGATTGCTGGAGCTTTGCATACTTATTAGCATCTTTCAGGATTGACAAAACCTTCCGGTTGTATCACATACAACCTTTCCTCAAAAATCGTCGAGGAAACAATGTTTTGACATCCTATCTGCAAGATTTCATAAATAATGCAGTAATCGCTAATATAATTCCAACAGACTCTTAGCATCGCTACGAGTGAGGAAGTCTCATCGTAGTCAACTCCTTGAACTTGTCGGAAAACATCTTAACGACAAGTCGAGCTTTCTTAATGGTGACATTTACCATCATTGTCCGTCTTCCTTTTAAAATCCATATGTACCTAACAGCCTTACGACCATCAAGTAGTTCTTCCAAAGTCTGCACTTTGTTTTCATACATGGATCCTATCTCGGATTTTATGGCCTCGAGCCATTTATCGGAATCCGGGCCCACCATCGCTTCTCCATAGCTCGTAGGTTCATTGTTGTCTAGCAACATGACTTCCAAGACAGGATTACGTACCAGTCTGAAGTAGTACGCATCCTTGTCATCCCACGAGGTTTGGTAGTGACTTGATCTGCTGTTTCATGATCACTATCATAAGCTTCCACTTCAATTGGTGTAGGTGCCACAGGAACAACTCCCTGTGCCCTGTCACACACTAGTTGAAGAGACGGTTCAATAACCTCATCAAGTCTCCACCATCCTCCCACTCAATTCTTTCGAGAGAAACTTTTCCTCGAGAAAGGACCCAATTCTAGAAACAATCCCTTATT
Source organism: Triticum urartu (assembly GCF_003073215.2). Lineage (NCBI taxonomy): Eukaryota > Viridiplantae > Streptophyta > Magnoliopsida > Poales > Poaceae > Triticum > Triticum urartu. The sequence goes on along the minus strand of NW_024112394.1, from coordinate 17,338 downwards.
GCTTTCGGATCTGAGACAGGAGGTATACCCAACTGTTTTGGGTGTCCTATGAAGATGCATTTATCTGCTTTGGGTTCGAGCTTATCAGCCTGAAACTTTTTCACATAAGCGTCGCAGCCCCAAACTTTTAAGAAATGACGGCTTAGGTTTCTCTAAACCATAGTTCATACGGTGTCATCTCATCGGAATTACGTGGTGCCCTATTTAAAGTGAATGTGGTTGTCTCTAATGCCTAACCCATAAACTATTGTGGTAATTCGATAAGAGACATCATGGTATGCATCATATCCAATAGGGTGCAGTTATGATGTTCGGACACACCATCACACTATGGTGTTCCAGGCTGTATTAGTTGTGAAACAATTTCCACATGTCTTAATTCTATGCCAAACTCGTAATTCAGATATTCATCTCTATGATCATATCATAGATATTTTATCCTCTTGTCACGACGATCTTTCAACTTCACCCTGAAATTATTTGAACCTTTCAATAATTCAGAATCATGATTCATCAAGTAAATATACTCAACATCTACTCAAATCATCTGTGAAGTAAGAACATAACGATATCCACTACATGCCTCAGCACTCATTGGACTGCACACATCAAAATGTATTACTTCCAACAAGTTGCTTTCTATTTCCATTTTACTGAAAACGAGGCTTTCAGTCATCTTGCCCATGTGGTATGATTTGCATGTCTCAAGTGATTCAAAATCAAGTGAGTCCAAACGGTCCATTTGCATGGAGTTTCTTCATGCATATACACCAATAGACATGGTTCGCATGCCTCAAACTTTTCAAAAATGAGTGAGCCCAAAGATCCATCAACATGGAGCTTCTTCATGCGTTTTATACCGATATGACTTACGTGGCAGTGCCACAAGTAGGTGGTACTATCATTACTATCTTTTGGCATGAACATGTGTATCACTACGATCGAGATTCAATAAACCATTCATTTTAGGTGTAAGACCATTGAAGGTATTATTCAAATAAACAGAGTAACCATTACTCTCTCCTTAAATGAATAACCGTATTGCGATAGACATAATCCAATCATGTCTATGCTCAACGCAAACACCAATCTTGATGGTAGAGGGAGCGTACGATATTTGATCAACCATGGAAATACTTCCAACACATATCGTCATCTCACCTTTTGGCTAGTCTCCGTTTATTCTGTAGCTTTTATTTCGAGTTACTAACACTTAGCAACCGAACCGGTATCTAATACCCTGATGCTATTAGGAGTACTAGTAAAGTACAAATTAACATAATGTATATCCAATATACTTCTATCGACCTTGCCAGCCTTCTCATCTACCAAGTATCTAGGGTAATTCTGCTCCAGTGGCTGTTCCCCTTATTACAGAAGCACTTAGTCTCGGGTTTGGGTTCAACCTTGGGTTTCTTCACTAGAGCAGCAGTTGATTTGCCATTTCATGAAGTATCCCTTCTTGCCCTTGCCCTTCTTGAAACTAGTGGTTTCACCAACCATCAACAATTGATGCTCCTTCTTGATTTCTACTTTTGTGGTGTCAAACATCGCGAATATCTCAAGGATCATCATATATGTCCCTGATATATTATAGTTCATCATGAAGCTCAAGCAGCTTGGTGGTAATGACTTCGGAGAACCATCACTATTTCATCTGGAAGATCAACTCCCACTTGATTCAAGCGATTGTTGTACTCAGACAATCTGAGCACAAGCTCAACAATTGAGATTTTCTCCCTTAGTTTGCAGGCTAAGAAAATCGTTGGAGGTCTTATACCTCTTGACGTGGGCACGAGCCTGAAATCCCAATTTCAGCCCTCGAAACATCTCATATGTTTCGCGACGTTTCAAAACGTCTTCGGTGCCTCAACTCTAAACCGTTTAACTGAACTATCACGTAGTTATCAAAATTTGTATGTCAGATGTTCCCAACATCTACAGACGACGTTCGAGGTTCAGCACACTGAGCGGTGCATTAAGGACATAAGCCTTCTATGAAGCGATGAGGACAATCCTCAGTTTACGGACCTAGTCCGCATAATTGCTACTATCAACTTTCAACTAAATTTTCTCTAGGAACATATCTAAACAGTAGAACTGAAGCGCGAGCTACGACATAATTTGCGAAGAACTTTTGACTATGTTCAGGATAATTAAGTTCATCTTATGAACTCCCACTCAGATAGACATCCCTCTAGTCATCTAAGTGATTACATGATCCGAGTCAACTAGGCCGTGTCCGATCATCACGTGAGACGGACTAGTCATCATCGGTGAACATCTTCAGGTTGATCGTATCTACCATACGACTCATGCTCGACCTTTCGGTCTCTTTTGTTCCGAGGCCATGTCTGTACATGCTAGGCTCGTCAAGTTAACCTAAGTGTTTCGCATGTGTTCCGAGGCCATGTCTGTACATTCTAGGCTCGTCAACACCCGTTGTATTCGAACGTAAGAATCTATACACCCGATCATCACGTGGTGCTTCAAAACAACGAACTTTCACAACGGTGCATAGTTAGGGGGAACACTTTCTTGAAATTTTAATGATGGATCATCTTATTTACTACCGTCGTTCTAAGAAAATAAGATGTATAAACATGATAAACATCACATGCAATCAAATAGTGACATGATATGGCCAATATCATATTGCTCCTTTTGATCTCCATCTTCGGGGCTCCATGATCATCATCGTCACCGGCATGACACTATGATCTCCATCATCATGATCTCCATCATCGTGTCTTCATGAAGTTGTCTCGCCAACTATTACTTCTACTTCTACAGCTAACGGTTAGCAATAAAGTAAAGTAATTACATGACGTTTATGTTGACACGCATGTCATAAATAAATTAAGACAACTCCTATGGCTCCTGCCGGTTGTCATACTCATCGACATGCAAGTCGTGATTCCTATTACAAGAACATGATCATCTCATACATCACATATATCATTCATCACATCCTTTGGCCATATCACATCACATAGCATACCCTGCAAAAACAAGTTAGACGTCCTCTAATTGTTGTTTGCATGTTTTACGTGGCTTCTATGGGTTTCTAGCAAGAACGTTTCTTACCTACGCAAAAACCACAACGTGATATGCCAATTGCTATTTACCCTTCATAAGGACCCTTTTCATCGAATCCGATCCGACTAAAGTGGGAGAGACAGACACCCGCTAGCCACCTTATGCAACTAGTGCATGTCAGTCGGTGGAACCAGTCTCACGTAAGAGTACGTGTAAGGTCGGTCTGGGCCACTTCATCCCACAATGCCGCTGAATCAAGATTGGACTAGTAACGGTAAGCATATTGAACAAAATCAATGCCCACAACTACTTTGTGTTCTACTCGTGCATAGTAACTACGCATAGACCTAGCTCATGATGCCACTGTTGGGGAACGTAGCATAAATTCAAAATTTTCCTACGTGTCACCAAGATCTATCTATGGAGTCATCTAGCAATGAGGGAGGAGTGGATCTACATACCCTTGTAGATCGCGCGTGGAAGCGTTCAAGAGAACGGGGTTGATGGAGTCGTACTCGTCGTGATCCAAATCACCGATGATCCTAGCGCCAAACGGACGGCACCTCCGCGTTCAACACACGTACGGAGCAGCGAAGTCTCCTCCTTCTTGATCCAGCAAGGGGGGGGGGAGGAGAGGTTGATGGAGATCCAACAGCACGACGGCGTGGTGGTGGAAGTAGCGGGATTCCAACAGGGCTTCGCCAAGCGCTGCGGGAGGAGGGAGATGTGTCATGGGAGGGAGAGGGAGGCGCCAGGGCTTAGGTATGGTTGCCCTCCCTTCCCCCCACTATATATAGGGCCAAGGGAGAGGGGGGGGGGCGCAGCCTTGGCCCTTCCTCCAAGGAAGGGTGCGGCCAGGGAGGAGTCCATCCTCCCCAAGGCACCTCGGAGGTGCCTTCCCCCTTTAGGACTCTTCCTTTCCTTATCTCTTGGCGCATGGGGCCTCTTGGGGCTGGTGCCCTTGGCCCATATGGGCCAAGGCGCACCCCCTACAGCCCATGTGCCCCCCCGGGGCAGGTGGCCCCACCCGGTGGACCCCCGGGACCCTTCCGGTGGTCCCGGGACAATACCGGTGACCCCGAAACTTGTCCCGATGGCCGAAACAGCACTTCCTATATATAATTCTTCACCTCCAGACCATTCCAGAACTCCTCGTGACGTCCGGGATATCATCCGGGACTCCGAACAATTTTCGGGTTACCGCATACTAATATCTCTATAACCCTAGCGTCACCAAACCTTAAGTGTGTAGACCCTACGGGTTCGGGAGACATGTAGACATGACCGAGATGACTCTCCGGTCAATAACCAACAGCGGGATCTGGATCCCCATGTTGGCTCCCACATGTTCCACGATGATCTCATCGGATGAACCACGATGTTAAGGACTTAATCAATCCCGTATACAATTCCCTTTGTCTAGCGGTACGATACTTGCCCGAGATTCGATCGTCGGTATCCCGATACCTTGTTCAACCTCGTTACCGGCAAGTCTCTTTACTCGTTCCGTAACACATCATCCCGTGATCAACTCCTTGATCACATTGTGCACATTATGATGATGTCCTACCGAGTGGGCCCAGAGATACCTCTCCGTTTACACGGAGTGACAAATCCCAGTCTCGATTCGTGCCAACCCAACAGACACTTTCGGAGATACCTGTAGTGTACCTTTATAGCCACCCAGTTACTTGAGAAGTTTGGCACACCCAAAGCATTCCTACGGTATCCGGGAGTTGCACAATCTCATGGTCTAAGGAAATGATACTTGACATTAGAAAAGCTTTAGCATACGAACTACATGATCTAGTGCTATGCTTAGGATTGGGTCTTGTCCATCACATCGTTCTCCTAAGGATGTGATCCCGTTATCAACGACATCCAATGTCCATGGTCAGGAAACCGTAACCATCTATTGATCAACGAGCTAGTCAACTAGAGGCTTACTAGGGACATGGTGTTGTCTATGTATCCACACATGTATCTGAGTTTCCTATCAATACAATTATAGCATGGATAATAAACGATTATCATGAACAAGGAAATATAATAATAACTAATTTATTATTGCCTCTAGGGCATATTTCAACACTTACTCAATGATGCTGATTTCAGGGACTTCAATTTCAACTAAGTCCTTGCCCTGTCATTATTTTTATGCCATATGTTCATGTTGTTTCCTAGGGATCGTGCCTCTTTTGAGCATGATTCAGTAAGGATGTTTTGTAGATAATGTTGTGCTCTTTCCATCCATGTCTTTGTTTGCAATTATGGAGCAACCTAGCTTGAGTCAATCAAGCTCTACTTTTGCTATAATATGTTCCTGGCAGATTGTTAACATGTTTAGCGATTTTGCCGAGCTTGTTGTTGTTGATCCGCGCAAGCTATGTTGTTGTTCTTGTTATGTCTAGCTTCTATGCCATTTGTATTTTCTGGGTGGATGCTTAGTTTGTCATGCAGTGCCTCGTAGTGAGTGCATTGAGCTCGTAAACATGCCTACTCATTATCTGTTTTGCCATGCTCCAGTTTTTCACCAAGTCTGAATCTGTTTATGTTTTTGCTATGTTCACATGCTTGCAATTGTATTTTCTGATCCCTTTTGGCTCATGGTCACTAAGGGACTTTTGTTATATGCTTTTAGTAGCTTCATGCCATGCCTTGCTTTGCCATGATATGTTCCTGTAGCATGTAGTTATCGTGCTCTAAACATTGCTTCCTGATGATAAATTCCTGACTTGCTGTTAATTTCACTAAGTCTGTAACCTGTAATCTTTGCTCTTTTGCCATGCTTGGTTGAACCTGTTAATGAGTGAATTAGCCGTAGCTCAGTGTTCATCTTTTGTCAAGCATCTTGAGTGGATCTCTGCCATGTATTGAGTTGCTATGTTTGAGTGCAGTAGCTTATTTATCTTGATGCATTATATGGCCTCATGCTGTTTATCGCAAACCAGTGCCAATATTTGTTTTGCTTGTCATTTCAAACCGTGCATCCGATTCCGGTGATCTTTATATCGATTTCGACCGAAATCAACTCCCCTTTCCAGTGGCACTCTTGTATTCCAGTTGAAGGCCAGGTTCTATCATTTCCTTTGCAAATCATGCATATGCATCACATAGCATCCCGCATAATCATACCATGTTTGCATCATGTGCTTGAGCATTGCACGTGGTTGATTGTGCTTCCTTTGCTTGTTAGTTCTTGCTTGGGTAGAGCCTGGAGACGAGTACGTGAACGAGGAGCCCGTTGAGTACGCTTACGAGGATCAAGGCAACTCTACGAACTTTGCAGGCAAGATGACCATACCCTCGAAATCACTTCTATCTTTGCTTGCTAGATGCTCGCTCTTTTGCTATGCCTATGCTTTGATACCTACCACTTTATTATCATGCCTTCCATATTGCCATGTCAAACCTCTAACCCACCTTGTCATAGCAAACCGTTGTTTTGCTATGTTACCGCTTTGCTCAGCCCCTCTTATAGCGTTGCTAGTTGCAGGTGAAGTTTGGAGATCGTTGCTTGTTGGAACATGTTTATTGTTGGGATATCACCATATTATCTTGTTTATCTTAATGCACCTATATACTTGTTAAAGGGTGGAAGGCTCGGCCTTATGCCTGGTGTTTTGTTCCACTCTTGCCGCCCTAGTTTCCGTCATATCGGTGTTATGTTGCCGGATTTTGCGTCCCTTACACGGTTGGGTTATAATGGGAACCCCTTGACAGTTCGCCTTGAATAAAAATCCTCCAGCAATGCCCAACATTGGTTTTACCATTCGCCACCTAGCCTCTTTTTTCCTTGGGTTCCGCGGACTCAAGGGTCATCTTTATTTAAATCCCCTGGGCCAGTGCTCCTCTGAGTGTTGGTCCGAACTGGGAAGCCTGCGGGGCCACCTCAGGGCAACTTGAGGGTTGGTTTTACTCGTAGCTTGACCAATCTGAGTGTGCCCTGAGAACGAGATATGTGCAGCTCCTATCGGGATTTGTCGGCACATTCGGGCGGTGTTGCTGGACTTGTTTTACCATTGTTGAGGATGTCTTGTAACCGGGATGCCGAGTCTGATCGGATTGTATTGGGAGAACGAATATCCTTCGTTGACCGTGAGAGCTTGTGATGGGCTAAGTTGGGACTCCCCTGCAAGGATTTGTACTTTCGAAAGCCGTGCCCGCGGTTATGGGCAGATGGGAATTTGTTAATGTCTGGTTGTAGATAACCTGAAACTTAACTTAGTTAAAATGCATCAACCGCGTGTGTAACCGTGATGGTCTCTTCTCGGCGGAGTCCGGGAAGTGATCACGGTGTAGTAATGATTGACGTAGGTTGTTCTAGGATCAATTCTTGATCATAGTTGTTCGACCATGATTTTGCCTTCTCTTCTCGCTCTCTTTTGCGCATATGTTACCACCAAATATGCTAGTCGCTTGCTGCAGCTCCACATCATACCTTTACCCTTCCTATAAGCTTAAATAGTCTTGATCGCGAGGGTGCGAGATTGCTGAGTCCCCGTGACTCACAGATACTTACAAAACCAGTTCACGTGTTCGACGATACCGTACAGGTGACTCGACCGAGCTCAAGGAGGAGCTCGATGAAGATCTTGTCCTTTGTGTTGTTTCGTTCTAGTTGATCAGTAGTGGAGCCCAGTTGGGGTCGATCGGGGATCTGTGTAGCATTTGGGGTAGTCTTCTTTTATTTTGGTTCCGTAGTAGGACCTTGATTGTATCTGGATGATGTAATGCTTTATTCATGTATTGTGTGAAGTGGCGACTGTAAGCCAACTTTGTATCTCTTTCCCTTATGTATTACAGGGGTTGTGTGAAGATTACCTCATTTGCGACATTGCTTTCAATGTGGTTATGCCTCTAAGTCGTGCTTCGACACGTGGGAGATATAGCCGCATCGAGGGCGTTACAAGTTGGTAATCAGAGCCTTCCCCGACTTAGGATCCCCCTGCTTGATCGAATCGTTGGCGTTGATGAGTCTAGAAAAATGTTTTGAGTCATTTAAGAATTATATATATAGGAGAGTAGGACTTCTTTTTACTCCTCAATCCCTTCGTCGCTCTGGTGAGGCATCCTGACGTAGAGTTTTGACTCTGCTCTTCTCAAATTTCACTAAATTTTTTTAGGATCACGCGGGTATCTTGAAATAGTTCCAATGGTTTTGTGATGAGAACATTGTTCTTGGTGCCTCCTGACATTTAGGGGTTGTGGAAGTGTCCCGGGGAGTTGAGCTCCGAGGTGTTGTCTTCATAATTTTATCGTTGCAGTTCTGGAATACCTGAGTTTCGCCGACATCGAAAATCTCTTTTATGCAGTTGTTGGTGAGATAACCTCGACGCCACCCAGTACTGGGGCGGGAGTTCGGGAGTATTGCCATAACTCGTATAATGGATGCTTTTCGAAGGTTGAGGTAAATGATTTCCGAAGGTTTCTTGGTTATGTGTTGAAGGATGGGTACAACTGGATGTAGGATTGCTAGTTTTGGGTGAGATATTATACTTCCCCTATATCCCCAACACCTGATTGCATATCTGGAAAGTTTCGGGAGTTTATAAGTGGGAATTCAATTAGCTCTTAGGATATCTTCCCGACAGATGTATGATATGAAATTGGGGTTCGACGTCTAGTGGTCCGCCTATCCACGGTTGGTTTTACAGTGGTCTCGTTGTGCCTTAAAGAGTCCTTGGCTATGCTGACTCGGGGATGCTTCGTATGTCATGTGCACTGCCTTGTACATGATGGTGCTGTACGATCGAGCCCGTGTAGGCCCCACCACGAAAACTTCGGACGAAATCTCTATCATATGTTTGTTCCGGCTTATTTTGCAAGCCAATCCTTGTTTTGTTTTGATTGTGGTATTCGAGTTGCTTCGAAGTCAAATGTTGATCCCATACCTTGCGTAAGTGGTGTTCTCATATTTCTATGTGAATACTAATCCTCTTCGATCATCGATATGGTCATGCCAATTCTTTTTCAACCGGCGTGTTTCTCTTCAAGTGGATCCGATCATTTTCAACATCCGCAAGATCAACTCAAGCCTTCTCAACGGTGTTCGTTTCATCCGTTCCAGTTTGCTTTTGTTTTTCCCGCCCTCCCAACCTTTTTTATTCAAGGACTCAGATTTCCTAATCAACTATCATGTTATTCATGAGAAGTCTCTCCATTATTTTCTGTCCATGTTCTTATCCGGTGATTCTCATGAAGATGCTAAGGAAGCTACAAGTTCATCATTGTTCGTTCTTTTCTTCTCCGGTGGAACCAATTCAAGCTTTGTTGATCATATCCTTTTTCCTCGTTTCAAATACTTTCTCATGCCGGTGCACCTCATATTCAGTCATTTCTCGCTATTCAATTGTTCTGGAGTGCTCAAGATATCTCAAAGATTCGTGCTTCCACTCTGCTTTCATTCAAGCTATTTCGAGCTTGTTATCTCATTCAAGCCTTTTATTCAACCGGTGCAATCTCTCCTTTTCAAGTAATCGTTCAACGGTGTTTCTTTTGAGTGGGCCCTAACCCACAGGTCTTTTTCCAGGATCTTACCTGACTCTTCTAATTCTCTCGGAGCTATCCTCAAAAAATCTTTTCGAAGTTGACGTAAGAATGAATTATCATCAGTCTTATTTTTTTTCTCCAAGATCTGTCGAATTCTTTTCATCGTTGGCTCAACCACTTCATTTTGATTCTTCCGTAGTGTCTAAATAATTCATGGTGGTGTTTCTCGTCGTCATTCTCGGATTTTGAAGACCGAAGAAGAGTTTCTCTTTAATCTTGCTCCATTCTCTTCAAGATTCGTGATTCTAGCTTGTTGCCATCCTCTCATAATTATTTTCGATTGTGGGAATTCTTTCACCCATCCGAAGCAATTCAAGAGTCTTCTCAGTTTGTTATCCGGAGGCCATCATTGCAGAAGAATTATTCATTCTCAAACTTCAACTATCATCCTCCAAACCTACCGGTGAATCATTCAAATATTCTCTAATCAGTTCATGATCTATTCGTTTTCATGTATGAAATTCCCTCAAGTATCTTCATTTGTTCTTTAATTCTTCCGGGTGTTTCTTTATCTTTTCTTCAATCGTTCTCAATTCTTATGGTGGTTCATTCAAGACTTCTTTCCCTTCATTATCATATTAATTACTCGTTGTTTCAACCCTACCGGTGGTTCGTTGAAGACCTTCTCAAGTTTAAGCTATACCTGTCTTTAATCCTTTCTACCAGAATAAGTAGTATGCCAAATCCGTTGCTTGTCATCAATTTAAATTGGTGAAGGATAAGCATAATATAATTCTTATTCTTGTTTCTTCCTAGTGATTAATTCCCTATTCCGTAGGCTCATCAAATTCCTGATTTCAATTGTTTCATCTTCTCTTTTTCCTGGAGTTCCAACCTTTTTCAATTATTTCACCACGGAGATTCATCTAAATCGGCACAAGGATTCACCTTGTGTTTTCAACTTCTCCTTCCTTCCGTTTGACCATTCTTTTGTTTAACGAAGTTCTTCATGAAGGTTCTACATGATGGTTCATCAAAGATTTAATTCCTTCTCGAAGTGTGATGACGGGAAAATGGCGGGCGTGAGAACACGCGTCCACGTCATTGATACAGAGTGAATAATTTAAATGCATAAAGAAAATGGAGATCAAACATTGCAGGTACTTTATTTCTAGAACTCTTATATTTACATAAAAGATCTGTTAATTACATCTCCGAAGAGAAAACCCCTGATTAAGAATTCCAACATATCTATTACATAGCATCACAACACATGAGTACTACAAAATGTAGAAATAAAAGAAGACTACAAAATGTAGAAATAAAAATCCTCCTCGCTGTCTTTGATGCCTGCGTACTCGGAGAGCCTTGAACTTTGTCTATGCTAACATACGCGTTGCATAACATTCATGGTTTGTCAATGTTCATTCATATAGCACGTTCATGCCTAGCTCATTAACCATCGTGAATATGTAGTAGTTGTCTTATTTAATGGTTAACTAGCCGGGCTAACGGTGTATATGCAATATAGGGCATAACTCTTTTTATGAGTTAATGGCAGAATATTGGGTTTACTTTATAGCAATGTATATAGCGTTGCCTCGACCCATTATACGCGAGGGCTATATGAAATTTGTTGATGACATATTCGATCACACTATATTACGTTTAGTGCGAGTAACATAGGCTATGATCCTAGTTACTTTTCTATTTTGTAGATGCATGCATTTATATGAAAGGAATGCATGGTACAATTTAATCTGTATGAGAGATTATATAATGACATATGGGTCATGCCTAAGTACTAGTTTTCCTAGTCTCAAACATATCATATATGGACATGCGATTAAGTCAATCTTGTCAAATGAGTTTGGAGTTGAATCTCACGTGCATGAGAATATTTCCTTTATAAATTTCACTTCACTTGTATTAGTACTAACATCATGTAGCAACTTCGTGCCCATGTGTAGCATAACCAAATGAAGTATCGAGACTTCTTCTTGCTTGTATTATCACCACGTAGCCTAGATTGTATGCTTATGGTGTAACCAAACAGAAGTGTGTATCAGTATATGTTTCGCATGGACATGATGAAGTATATGACAATTCTCAAAGCCTAGATATATGACCCTAAACTATGAAGAGCCAAAGTCATGTATATTGAGTTGTCATGGCTTCGTTTCACATGGGTTTTCATTAGTACAAAATCCGAGCGTATAATGCTACTTCTTGAGACTAATGAACATATAGACGCATGCTCCATGTTTACACCCTATACTGATGCATTTAGGGGTCTAGCTAGACTATAAATTATATGAAAGGAACATGTGTGAATTTCCAACAAAATAGGACCTTATGAAACCAAATCAATATGAGCTTTATTTCTATTTCTATCCTTTATCTGTATCAACAGGGGATGCAAGATCACCATGAGACCAAATCAAGATGGACATATTTTTATTCTTGAATTGTATCAACATGGGATGCAAGATCGCCATCAGACCAAATCAAGATGGACATATTTTTATTCTTGAATCGTATCAACATGGGATGAAAGATCGCCATGAGACCAAAACAAGATGAGCATAATTTTTGGTCTTGACTTGTATCAACATGGAGATGCAAGGTCACCATGAGACCAAAACAAGAAGAATTTTAGTTGCATCGTGTGCACTTAGTTTGCATCATTATAGGATTGAGGAGTGATACATGACCACTAGGCATCTCATGCATTATCTTGAACTGTATCAACATAGGATGCAAGATCACCATGCGACCAAAACAAGAAGAATTTTGTGGGTAAAACCGAAAATATATATGAGATATGTGATGAAAATAAAGCATCATCGATGAATATATTTTAATCTTTAACTGTATCAACATAGGAGGCAAGATCACCATGCGACCAAAACAAGAAGGAACATATTTTTTATTCTTGAATTGTATCAACATGAGATCCAAGATCCCATGAGACCAAAACAAGATGGGCATAATTTTAACCATGGTTTGTATCAACAAGGGATGCTAGATGCCATGAGACCAAACTAGGTGTGTTATATGGAGCGACATAGAACACCAATAGTACTTTGAGACATATGGTGCAAGAGGAATGCATCAAGAAAGGAGCTAGAAGGTAGCCATGTATTCTCACCTTGCCTTGGTTTTTTTACGTGTGATGCGGACGAGCAACGCCGGCATGTAGCAGATGACGAGCAGTGCGGCCGACGCCGTATGTGGACGGCGGCGAACGGACGGCGGCGAGCGGACGACGATGGCGGCGGCGAGCGGACGGTGACGACGGCGGCGAGAGGATGGCCGGCGACGACGGCAGCGAGCGGACGGCCGGCGGCGATGAAGCTAGCAGCGTATGTATGTGCGTGAGCGATGGATGGATGAATGATGAGCTAGCAGTGATGGACTGAATAAGCGATCGATGGATGAGGTGAGCAGCAGCGGCGGCGTTTGGATGAAAAAATGAGCGACCAAATGAGACCAACCCCTTTGTGTGCTTGGTGACCATGTATTTATAGTGAGGGGGAGCAGCAAAGAGCTGTGGCTGCATGCGCGCGCCCACGTTCTGTGGTCGTGTGATCGTGCGATCGTGAGTGTGGCGCTGCTCCTTTCCTTTTCTCTATTTCTTTATTGCTAACTAGGTAATTGCCCGTGCGTTGCAACGGGATCAATCTTTTAATGTGTGTCTCTCTCTAAAAACAACAATAAAAAAATCCATAAACAAATGCAAACTGCATTGGTCAAAGGAGGGCACTCGCAGCACCATGTAGAGTGGTCACAAATAAGACAACGCCTCCAAAGTTCCACTATATGATGTGTGCTGAATTCTTACTAAAAAATATTTTGCTTTCAGCCAGACTCACATAATAATAACACAAAAGAATTATGATGGAATTTCATGTTCAAGCCAGTAGTATTATTTTCCTTTGATTGTGCCATATTCCGTTGGTTACTTTTCATATTGCGTGTATCTTGCAAATAAATAAGAGTTTTAATGAATTGTTGGAACCTGACCAGTATCAAAATATAGAACCACCCATTATTCTGCTGCGTAATGTACATTTTAAAGCATATCAGGTGCGCTTCTTTCTGTTTGTGCCTTGAAAATATCAAACCAGAGGGTTTGTACTGGAATAATTTTCTTGGCCTTGCCTTGAAACCAAAAAGTGTGTTATTGAAGATTTTTCCTAACTCGATCTATATGGCTAAATTTTTAATCTTACTTCTCTCCCATATTTCTTATAAGAGCCATCAACTTCTGACCCCAGCAATCCGCCAACCATGTACCTTCGTTAGGAAAAACAAGAATCATACCTCATTATCTTGTACTCTTAGCATGAATATATTGGGAACACAGAGAGCAAAGAAAAGATCCTTGCACGATTCTCATCCTGTTAAACCAGCATTCATCACAATGTCCTTTATAGATAGGATGTGACAGAAACAAGATCGCCCACAAACCAGTAAGCACATGATTATTTGTAATCTCCCATATTATGCAAAAAATGCACTACAAAGATATTATATCTGTATCAATATCAACTATTATCTTGTAGGGCATAAACTGCGGCAAACTAAGACTTGCAAGCAAAGGGATCTGTAGGATGTGACACTCTTTTCATGTAAGGGGTAAGTTTGATTGCCACAGAAAAGTATAGAAGATTTAAATGGCTACACACTTACGGTTTGGAAAAAAGGGGTAATTAGAAATTGTTGTCTTAACATTTTACCTTGCCATGGTTCTTTCTCATATCAAGGAACTAAACAGTACCAGCATGCTGAGGCTCCAAGTATACAACAAAGGCAGCTAGCTTTTGGAAGAATGCATGTAGTATTTCAGAAGACTGTAATTAAAAATGCCATCAAATGTTGAGAAATAATGAAACCTACCATTTCTCTTCCACCACCTTGATCTACATAATGGGTAGTACTATCACGGAAAACATATGACATAGGAACAATCGCATTAGATGTCCCATTTGTTCCTTGAATATAACTCCCAGTGACAAAAATGTTGTGAACCGAGGAGGTCATCCTTGTGTATCCCTAGTTCCCTACTGAAACTCTCATTAACATGTGTCGTGGCCTTTTGACGACATTCCCGCCAAGCTTTAAGAAGTAATACCTCTCCAAAGTCATGAAACCTAAGTAGTCATGATCAAATTCCCTGTCGTAAATTATCTCTCTGTCCAAGAAAGCCGCATTCTGGAATTAGATGGCGCAACATTAGAAGCAGTATAAGGTGAGGGCACATTAGAATGCATCTCATAATCCTATACATATGGATATTAAATGAAATGGAGCGGCAAACTTATAGCAAAAGTTATCTTCAGCTGTCTCCCATATTGATGTACAGAATAAGTTTCTTAAAAAAACACAGATCCTTCTTATGTTAATGCTTCATCTCTATTTTGACTAAGAAGCAATTGAGCAAGCGAGCAAAAAGATTCTAAGTATTCCATTGGTAAATCAGTACTAACCGTTGTGATTCACATTCATGCATATATGTTGATCGCAGGATCAGACCCGCCGCTGGCACCGGTCGCCCAGCAAACTGAAGGAAATTAATGTAAGTTAATCTCAATGGACCAAACCATGCTTAAGTAGACTTAATCACCCTATTTAACTATTAGCAGCTTAGCATTGTCTAGACAGGAGGTGAACTGAACGAATTGTTGTATACCCTCATCACACAATGGTTTAGGCTTCCCAGTGTTTGTCCATTCATTCAGTTACAGTCAGAACAACCACCGTGCCTGTAGCTACACATGATCCAGGTAGTTAGTTGGATAGGAGAGCGAGTACCTCGACGATTGCAAGCGCAAGGGGAGGACCGAGAAGAGCGTCACACGTCGCCGCCGCCATGGGTAACAAACTCACACGGGCCTAAAGCCCTGAACGACAGAGAACGGCTAGGGCAGTGCGAAGTAGGACGTCCAGGGCCTGAACGACACGCCCACATGGGATAGGACAGCGAGTATAGCACCGGAAATGGCTTTCTCCTACCACCGCTTCATGGCACTCGCTTACTTGCTCTCTGCGGACATCGATGGCCCTCGCTCAATCACGTCGTGCGGTGGCCACTGGCGACGCCGGTGAGCACCCCACCAGCCGCTGCTTTTGTTCTTTGACGAACATACTCCTAGATGAGAACTGCTGCTTATCAATCAGGGCCGGCAGCACGGGGGAAAGGAGGCGATAGTTCTGCCATGCCACATCTCAAGGTATGGTAATTGCAGGTGCATTAAAAATTTCACGAGATTAAAGGGCGAGAGGATTCCGATCCGATTCTTAGATGCGCAAGCCATGGAAGGAAAGGGTCGGTTTTTAATCGTTTGTTTTGATCATGATTGATTGACTTACAATTGTTTTGATCATGATTGATTGACTTACCAATTGTGAAAAGTAAAATCGGGAGGGGTGGGATAGTGTACGTAAGGTGGGGTGAGAGAGAAGGTTGGACGAAAATTTTGACGTAAGAGGAGAGAGGGAACGTTACGTTTCTTTTAGATAGTAGAGAAGTAGAGATTAAACGGCGACGTCCCATCAGCCTGTATGGGCTTAATTAGGCCATCATTTGTCAATATATGGGCTCTTGCTCTAATCCATTTCCTTGTATGGCTGATGGATGATGAGGCAACACATGTGCATGTACACGTAGCCATTTTTTTAAAGTGGGCTAGGCCTGCTTCTAGTAATTCATTAAGGCTAGTTTTGAACACATGGTCTCCTAATATATGCATGCATGCCTAGCTATGTCACGTACGCACACCTCATGCATGTATATGTACGCAATCCAATGAATCTTTTTTCTTTGTTGTGCAGCAGATCGCTCTTACAATTAGCTATCTCTATCATTTTTTGTGTGTATCCGTTAAGATACAACGATATTTTAATGGAGGAACATACCTCATGATGCTTCCACAACATTGACACCGCCTCTGACAGTGAAATTTTATATCGCTTTGACAACATTGGTGTCGCCTCTGACAGTGAAATTTAGATCGCTTTGACAACATTGGTGCCATCTCTGACGGTGTAATTTTAGATCAGTATCCGCCGGCGACGGTGCGCGTACATATGAACTGTGTGTTAACCATTTTTCCATATATTCTTTTTCTTTGTCAGCGATGGTGCACGTACATATAAACCATGTGTTCTCCATTTTCCAATAGGTGAAAACTTAATGGTTGTTTATTTATTTCATAATATTTTATAACTGTTGGTTTAATGCGTGCATAATCGACATTCGAAAATATATCATAGGCTTTTTTTTCAGTCATCAATTTGAGTGGTTGATTATATTTTTAATTCATTTTTTCATGATAAACAGATTGTTTCCTTTTTGTATTTATATTTTAATATTTTATATGGTTTATGCATTTCATTTTATCTTGGTCAAAATCCATGTCAACAAAGTGTTCATCAACATTCTTTTCAGAGGAGCTCAAGCATTCTTCATCTTGCATTCCGGAGTGCAATTCTTTCTTCCGTACCATTGGAGTGGTATTATTCTTGATAATTTGAGTTCATGTTTCATGATTCACATGTTGTTAAGTATGAGATATATTAAATCCATCAATCTCGTCATTGGAGTTATCTTGGGTTATATTTCACCTAAAGCCTTACCTAAGGATTGTTGCTATCTATGGTGCTTATAAATGACTCAAGTTCTTCTTTTATCCTTCCGGTGAATAAGTTTCTCGTCTCCTTGTAATATCAATCCAGTCAAATCTTTTTCGTGTATGGCAAGTTGTCACCTCTTAATTTTAGATGACTTGTATAAGTCCATATC
>NW_024112393.1:0-9211 GCF_003073215.2 Triticum urartu | reverse complement strand
TGAGCCTCATAGTGGAAACAATCAAGAGGACTGCAGCAGATCAGAAGAGGAGTTGCGGATATGCCCCTCAAATTCAGGAGCTCATCAACTCCAAGATGGGGACGGGCATATATCTATTGGACAAGGAACACCTGCCCATCCGTTCAGATTTCGAGGACAATCAAGTTGTGATGACTGAGAACGAGCCATCGTCTGCACAAGCATATGCGAAGAAGGAGAAGGCGAGGAAGGAGAAAGCTGCCAAGATGCCTACTCAAGAGGAGGCATCTGAATACTTCTTGAAGACCAAACAAGAGCAGCTTGGTTACTTGATTGCATCCACGCTGAGGATTTAGCAAAGTCCGGCCACCCTCACTCAAAATCAGCAGAGCCTAGAGAGAATCATGGAACAGAAGTTCTATGACTTGGATGTCAAGGTAACGGAAGTTCAGTCTGCAGTGGAGCAGCTCCAGGAGGACATGCAGGAGAGGAGAGGCAGGACTACTACTCATGCCTTTGCCAGAGTGCCAAGAGGTCCAACTCTTTGTGTAGCTCCAGGAGGACATGCAGAAGAGTAACCCATGACTCTAACTCTTTGTGCATTTGCAGTCCAAAGCAAATTTTAAATATGCACAAATTTAGGGGGAGCTCTTACTTATCACATACTTCTCAAAGCGACGATATATTTCATGATTATTATCTTTTGTCGAAGCTTTGATCTATATGTTGTCATCAATTACCAAAAAGGGGGAGATTGAAAGTGCAACTATCCCTAGGTGGTTTTGGTAATTCATAACAACATATAGCTCATTGAGCTAATGCTATTCCAAGATGATTATTTCAGGAAAGCTCAATGATTGGCATGGCATGGATGTGAAAGTGGAACCCTCAAAATGCTAAGGACAAAGGATTGGCTCAAGCTCAAAATCTCAAGACTCTTCATTTTATATTTTAGTGATCCAAGATCACATTGAGTCTTTAGGAAAGCCAATACTATTAAGGAGGGATGAGGTGTTGCTTAATGAGCCTCTTGCTTCATGTGCTTAGTGATATGCTCCAAAACCCTCAACTACTTTCCCATATCCACATATGACCTAAACCCTAAGCCAAACTCGGTCCTACCGATTCTTCCTATCCGGCGCCACCGAGTTTCACTTGTCATTAGCCACTGCCAAACCCTAGCAATTCGGTCCTACCGATAGGGATCTCGGTCTCACCGAGATGGGATTGCAAACTCTCTGTTTCCCTTTCGTAACTTTTCGGTCCCACCGAAAGAGCGAATCGGTCCCACCAAGATTGCAATGTGCACTCAGTGTTTCCCCTTTGTAACTTTTCGGTCTCACCGAGTTCCACTCGGTCTCACCGAAAGAGCAAATCGGTCCCACCGAGTTTGCCTGACCAACTCTCTGGTTAGCTAATTACCAAATTCGGTCTCATCGAGTTTGTGTAATCGGTCTCACCGAGATTACGTTATGCCCAAACCCTAACCATATCGGTCCTACCGAGTTGCATGTTAGTCCCACCGAAAATCACTAACGGTCACTAGGTTTACATTTTCGGTCCGACCGAGCTTATTGATTCGGTCCCACCGAGATTGGAAAACTGTGTAATGGTTGGATTTTGTGTGGAGGCTATATATACCCCTCCACCTTCCTCTCATTTGATGAGAGAGCCATCAGAACACACACACCATTCCAACTCATACGTTCTGAGAGAGAACCACCTACTCATGTGTTGAGACCAAGACATTCCATTCCTACCATATGAATCTTGATCTCTAGCCTTCCCAAGTTGCTTTCCACTCAAATCTTCTTTCCACCAAATCCAAATCCTATGAGAGATAGTTGAGTGTTGGGGAGACTATCATTTGAAGCACAAGAGCAAGGAGTTCATTACCTACACACCATTTGTTACTTCTTGGAGAGTGGTGTCTCCTAGATTGGCTAGGTGTCACTTGGGAGCCTCCGACAAGATTGTGGAGTTGAACCAAGGAGTTTGTAAGGGCAAGGAGATCGCCTACTTCGTGAAGATCTACCGCTAGTGAGGCAAGTCCTGTGTGGGCGTTGGCCATGGTGGGATAGACAAGGTTGCTTATTCGTGGACCCTTTGTGGGTGGTTGCTTCTTCGTGGACCCTTCGTGGGTGGAGCCCTGTGTGGACTCGCGCAACCGTTACCCTTGGGTGGAGCCCTGTGTGGACTCGCGCAACCGTTACCCTTCGTGGGTTGAAGTCTCCATCAACGTGGATGTAGGATAGCACCACCTATCCGAACCACGGGAGAAACATCCGTGTCTCGAATAGCATTTGAATTCTCCAAACCCTTCCCTTTACATTCTTGCAAGTTGCATGCTTTACTTTCCGCTACCAATATACTCTTTGCATGCTTGCTTGAATTGTGTGATGATTGCTTGACTTGTCCCAAAATAGCTAAAATCTGCCAAGAACTAAAATTGGGAAAAGGTTAAGTTTTTATTTGGTCAAGTAGTCTAATCACCCCCCTCTAGACATGCTTTCGATCCTACAAGTGGTATCAGAGCCAGGTTTCCATTTGCTTGATCTCCATAGCTTTTGGTGGTCATAGCCTTGGTTTCACAACCTAGGAGAGTATGGCGTCTAGCGAGGGAAATTATCACCATAGAGGTCCTTACTTTGATGGTACTAATTTTGCTAGTTGGAAGCATAAAATGAAAATGCATATTCTTGGACATAACCCCGCCGTTTGGGCTATTGTGTGTGTTGGTTTGCAAGGTGACTTCTTTGATGGGAGAGAACCAAACCGTGAAGCTACCGCGGATGAGTTGAAGATGTTGCAATACAATGCTCAAGCTTGTGATATTCTCTTCAACGGATTGTGCCCCGAAGAATTCAACAAAATCAGCCGCCTTGAGAATGCAAAGGAAATTTGGGACACTTTGATTGATATGCACGAAGGTACCGACTCCGTCAAGGAATCCAAGTTGGATGTGCTTCAAAGCCAACTTGACAAGTTCAAGATGAAGGATGGTGAAGGTGTCGCTGAAATGTACTCTAGGCTTGCTCTCATCACAAATGAGATTGCCGGCTTAGGAAGTGAAGAGGTGACCGATAGATTCATCATCAAGAAGATCCTAAGAGCCTTGGATGGAAAATATGATACCGTGTGCACATTGATCCAAATGATGCCCAATTACAAAGATCTCAAGCCAACGGAGGTGATTGGAAGAATTGTTGCTCATGAGATGTCACTTAAGGATAAAGAGGAAATTCACAACAAATCAAGTGGTGCCTATAAAGCCTCATGTGAAGCCCCAACATCATCAAGTGAGAAACAAGACTTCAATGAAGAATTGAGCTTAATGGTGAAGAACTTCAACAAGTTCTACAAGAGTAGAAGCAAAGATAAAAGCTCCAAGTCAAGGTCCTACAATGACAAAAGATCTTCTAGTCGAGAGCGAAACTGTTACAATTGTGGAAGACCCGGACACTATTCCAATGAGTGTACGGCTCCATACAAGAGAAGAGAAGATTCTCCAAAAAGAAGAAGCAAAGGATCACCACCAAGAGAGAGAAGGAGTAGAGATGATCGTTATGAACGAAGATACTCACGGAGAAGCAAGGATTCGGAAAGGAAGGAAAAATCATCAAGGAGCTACACAAGAAGAAGACATCAAGCTCATGTTGGTGAATGGGTATCCGCCTCCGACTCCGACAGCCACTCCGAGAGAAGTTATCACTCCGACTCCAAAGATACTCAAGATGAATGTGTTGCCGGTCTAGCACTTGTGTCAACCAACTCCTACGACATATTTGACTCACCAAATGAAGGAATTGGAAGATGCTTCATGGCCAAAGGTCCTAAGGTAACACACCCCGAGTATGTTGATTTCAATAGTGATGAAGATGACTTGTTAGGTGATGACTTGCTTGGTGACAACTCTCGTGATGAATACTATGATGAAAGACCAATTAATCATGCTAATCAAGCTAAAACGAATGACAATGATAAGGAGAAGATTGAGGCTCTAACTAAAGAACTAAAAACTCTTAAGTTAGCTCATGACACTATCTTCGAAGATCATCGAGAACTTTTAAGAGCTCATGAGAAATTACGCTTTGAAAAGCTCAATCTTGAGCAAGAGCATGAGTTCTTAAAGGCAATCAATGATGATCTCTGCAAGAAAAGTTCTTCTTACATTGCCAAGCGTTTACTCTTATCCACTTACATGCCTCAAGTCAAGTCTAGTAACAAGAAAGATTCTTCCTCTAGCAGTAACAATGATCATGTTAAATCCAATATTGTTGCTTCTAGTAGTTCTATTGATTCCACTAATGATTCTCTTAGCCAAGTTACACTTGAGCAAGAAAATAGTTTATTGAAGGGAATTATAGAGAAAGGAGTGTACAAAAGCCTTGCCGGGAGTAAGCAATTCGAGGAAATTGTGCGCAAGCAAGGAATGCACCGGAAGAATCAAGGTGTTGGTTTTGAGCGAAAGTTCAATGCCAATGGAGTTGAGTGGGAAGAAGATCAATACCCCAAGACAAAGTTTGTCCCTCAACAAGATAAGTATACTTCTTTCAAGGGGACACGAGCTCAAGATGATCTTCCACCACAAGACTACAAGCAAAAAGGCAAGGACAAGCTTCAAGAGGAAATTGATGCATTTGAAGAAGCTCCGAAGACCTTAGTCAAGTGGATTCCCAAGACTACTTCAAGCTCCACTTCATCAAGTACGACTACAACTCCAAGGATTCCCATCAAGATGATGTGGATCCAAAAGAAGAAGAACTAGAGAGTTCTTGAGGGTGACTCCGCCAACATACTTCACTCTTATCATTTTGGCAAGAACAAGTGCAATCAACTTCCACATCTTGCACTAGTTCAAGGAGTCACAAACCCTCTTGTTGGTAAGACAAGGGACAAGGTAACCTAAAAGTTTTCATGGACATCATATTTTGTGTGCATCACTCTATGTCTATGGATATCCTTGTTTGTTCCTTGTGGGACTAACCCATGTAGGTATTGAAAGTGCAATTCACTCAAATGGATAGCTCCAAGAGATCTACATCAACATTGAGCATCCACATCTTCAATATCTACATGAAGTCATCATCGACAAAACCCAAGGTTAGTTCAACCCTCTTAGGGAGGATATCACATCTAGGGGGAGCTTTACTCTAAGACGTGAGCTAAAGCAACTCTAAAGATGTGAACACAATAATGCTTTATGTAAAAGTGGTAACCCCACTTGAGCTTAAACGATGAGTATGACCTATGATCAAGTGATCTCACTTGACTCCTAAGTCAATATACTCATATATAGATGACCTAGTCATCGCAAATTGCTTGATAGATGCTAGAATTGGTTGTGCATGCCTTGTCACATATTTCATTTGCCATCTTATTGTGTGAGCATGCTGGCTGCATATTTTACTCATTCGAGGACATCCACTTGTTGTTTTGATTGTTCGGCTTTATTTCTTTTTGCCAAGTGGATGGACAAGAATGCCTAAGAACCTCCTCTAGCTATCTATGCTTTTCTCGTCTCAAACTCTATTCATGCTGCATCACAAAATTTGATCAAGTCAGATTCGAACCACTCTGTGTGAGGAGCGCTCGGAGTCCCCGATTCGTCATAGACTTAAACTTCCAAAACCTCTTTATGATTCTCGGTCTGACTGATACTCCACTTTCGGTCCTACCGAGATCATTAAGTTGATCTAGGTTTTCGATCTCGGTGCAACCGATTTGAACCTTTCGGTCACACCAAGTTTCAGTAACTGCACGCAGTTATGAATCTCGGTGCCACCGAGTCGTTCCACTCGGTCACACCGACAGGGTCGGGCTATATATAGTCACGGGCAAAATTTGGAAATTTCTCTGAACCCCTTCACCCGCGCGATAGCCTGCTCTGCCCTCGTGGTCTCTGGATCGTCTTCTCGCCGCTAGCAGCCTCCAGTCGCTGGTCTCCGTCGCCGTCAACGGGAATTCTGCCCCGCCGTTGCCGCCGTAGCAAGTCCCCGCCGAACTAGGGTATGGACTTGATCGTTGTGCTATTCCTCAATCTGATTCCTAGCACATTGTGATCATATTGATTCTAGCCACGTTTGATAAACTTCTATCCAGTCAAAATGCCCGTAGATTAGGTTTGATTC
Source organism: Triticum urartu (assembly GCF_003073215.2). Taxonomy (NCBI): domain Eukaryota; kingdom Viridiplantae; phylum Streptophyta; class Magnoliopsida; order Poales; family Poaceae; genus Triticum; species Triticum urartu. Next base: position 3,101 of record NW_024112393.1, on the reverse strand, counting down.
GAAAATTCTAGGTTTAGGTTTCCGCCGAAACTATCTCGGACCCACCGAGTTGAAAAACTCGGTCCCACCGATTTGGCTTATGCCATTGCACAAGTGAAACTCGGTCTGACCGAGAATTACTTATCGGTGTGACCGATTTTTGAACTCAGTGAAACCCTAGTAGTCTCGGTGCCACCGAACTGTGACTCGGTCCTACCGAGTTCACTAGTTTAGGTTCCAAAACTGCTTCGGTATCACCGAGTTTGAAAATCGGTACATCCGAGATGATTTCAGTGGGAAACTAAAACTAAGTTTTTGGATCATTCTTTTGCAAAAATCTCTGCATTTTGTGATGCTCATCTTTTCTATCTCATCTATAATCTATTCACAGGGTCAGCAGTCAGTTTGCAGCATGTCTGATCAAAGTGATAGCCAAAATATGTCAGAGCAGCAAGTGGTGATGAGTGAGGGCACTAGTCCCTCCAGTTCATCTGATGAAGGCAGCAGGAGCACTCCTAGCAATTTGCCAAAGGCTGCCACGAGACAAAGGAAGAAGAGGACTTCAGATTCCGAAGATGAGGACTATGTGGCAGAGGAAGAGGCCACTTCCAAGAGAGTTGAGCCAGCTCAACGCACTAAGCCAGGCCTGAAAATCAAAAGGCCAGCAGGCAGGCAGCCCATGTCAAAGGCAAGAGCCTCAACTGAGAAGCCCACTCCCCAAGAGCCAGTTGCTGCAGAGGGCAAGAAAAGAAAGGAAAGGGTGAAGAAGACTGTGGCTAGAGTACTTGGAAAAGCTTCCATCATGGAAGAGGAAGAGGAAGAAGAGGTAGCTGCACCAGCACCTAAGGCACCCAAGCTAATGGGAGATGCCATAAAATCAGGGGGAGCTGCTTCCAAGGCCAAGTCAGCTCCAAAGCCAAAGCCTAAGAGAAACACAAGGAGCATTCCTGCAGCTGAAAAGAACAAGGCCCCAGTGCCTGATACTGTTGCTGAAGAAGAGGAAGAGAATGTCCTGAGAAAGCTAAAGCCCAAGATCCCAGACCACAACGATGCTCATCCTGTGGCTGAGGATATGAAGCTCAGAAGAGATTCAGGGCTGAGGAAATGGAGAGAAGCAGACCCATATGCTTCAAGGAGAAGGACAACAATGGACTACAGATTTCACACCAAGGAGCAGCAAGACTTTTATGAGACTGTTTTGCTAGATAAGAAGCCAATTGTCTGTGACATGAGATGGGTTGACTGGACCTACATCAAGGAGAAGGAGGAGCACTACCCAGGAGTATATGACAGCTTTAATGCTTGTGGAGTAGCTGACTTTGTTGAGCAGAAGCTCACAAAGTGGAACGAGGAACTCATCATGCAGTTCTACTCCACAGCTCACTTTTATCCAGATGGGAGGATCACATGGATGTCTGAGGGTACAAGGTACCAATCCAAAGTGGCTGAGTGGGCACCGATCATAAATGCCCTAGAGGAGCAAGATGATGACTTGGATATCTACGCCAAGAAGAAGATGGACCATAACTCCATGTCCAATATGTACAAGGAAATTCCCAATGAAGCTCTTGACACCTTCAAGTTTGGCTCTGTGCATTACCTTCTGTCAGGACTGCCGACGATCAATTGGATACTAAGGCACACCTTATTGCCTAAGTCTGGAGATCATAAGATGATCAGAGGCCATGCTATCAACTTGCTACATGTTTTTGATGTGCCTCAGAAGTTCAAGGTGATGAGCCTCATAGTGGAAACAATCAAGAGGACTGCAGCAGATCAGAAGAGGAGTTGCGGATATGCCCCTCAAATTCAGGAGCTCATCAACTCCAAGATGGGCACGGGCATATATCTATTGGACAAGGAACACCTGCCCATCCGTTCAGATTTCGAGGACAATCAAGTTGTGATGACTGAGAACGAGCCATCGTCTGCACAAGCATATGCGAAGAAGGAGAAGGCGAGGAAGGAGAAAGCTGCCAAGATGCCTACTCAAGAGGAGGCATCTGAATACTTCTTGAAGACCAAACAAGAGCAGCTTGGTTACTTGATTGCATCCACGCTGAGGATTGAGCAAAGTCTGGCCACCCTCACTCAAAATCAGCAGAGCCTAGAGAGAATCATGGAACAGAAGTTCTATGACTTGGATGTCAAGGTAACGGAAGTTCAGTCTGAAGTGGAGCAGCTCCAGGAGGACATGCAGGAGAGGAGAGGCAGGACTACTACTCATGCCTTTGCCAGAGTGCCAAGAGGTCCGAGGTCGTCTGCCGTGCTAGTTGGTGACACAAGAGCCACCACCTCAGCACCAGCCACAGCCTCAGTTCCACCAGCTCCAGCATCTACTTCAGCTCCAACTCCAGCGACTACTTCAGCATCTACCGAAGCCTTCGTCCTTGGAGTGATCCGGACTCCACCACCACCTGAAGATCAAGCCTGAGCGTCGATCTAGTGCTATGCATTTTCTAGGAACTTTTTGGTAACTTGTTGCCAAAGGGGGAGAAGATGTATAGATCATAGGCTTCGAGAGAGAGAGAGAGTGTCTGTTGCTTTTCTCTCTTGCTTTATTTGGTGGTTTTTCGAACTTGTTTGCTTTTGAGTGCTTGAGATACTACGTCATTATTTGTGAGACATTGATGATCATGTGTTTGATCATAAGCTACACTTAATGCTTGCTTAATGCTATTATCCTATCTATCTTGTGTGATCATTCATTATTCTTGGTGATGAGTGCATGTATTTCATTCTTATCATTTTAAGCGCTCCACCAAGATGTATGTGACATGGAAGAGTAACCCATGACTCTAACTCTTTGTGCATTTGCAGTCCAAAGCAAATTTTAAATATGCACAAATTTAGGGGGAGCTCTTACTTATCACATACTTCTCAAAGCGACGATATATTTCATGATTATTATCTTTTGTCGAAGCTTTGATCTATATGTTGTCATCAATTACCAAAAAGGGGGAGATTGAAAGTGCAACTATCCCTAGGTGGTTTTGGTAATTCATAACAACATATAGCTCAATGAGCTAATGCTATTCCAAGATGATTATTTCAGGAAAGCTCAATGATTGGCATGGCATGGATGTGAAAGTGGAACCCTCAAAATGCTAAGGACAAAGGAT
>NW_024112392.1:0-9699 GCF_003073215.2 Triticum urartu | reverse complement strand
GGGTATTTGTTCTTGATGGTCTTCTTGTTCACTGGACGGTAATCAACACAAAGTCGGTCCGTTCCATCCTTCTTCTTCACAAAAAGAACACCACAACCCCACGGAGAAGAACTAGGCCGGATGAGACCCATTCTTTCTTGCTCATCGAGTTGCTTCTTCAGCTCCTTCAACTCTTCAGGTCCGAGCTTGTAAGGACGTTTGCACACAGGTTCCGTGCCAGGCTCAAGTTCAATAACGAATTCAACTGGCCGGTGCGGAGGCATTCCTGGGAGCTCTTCTGGAAATACGTCTTGATATTCGCAAACGACTGGAATTGAGAATGGCATCCAATTCACCCTTCTCATTGAGAGAAAACAGACGGATATATCCCGAGCGGCAAAGACAATTACATCCTCAGACGAATGAGTCAATTGAATCTGCCTGGCTGCACAATCAAGATGTGCCTTGTGCTTAGAAAGCCAATCCATTCCGAGAATAAGATCAATATCCGAGTCACAAGAACATTTGGAGAGGACAAGAACTTATAGTCACCCAAAGTGATTAGTAACATCCGGAACGCATACTCGAGATGTCATTTGACGGGCCGGAGAGACAATAGCCAACGGTTTCGGCAACACTTGAGTAACAAAATCATGCTTAGATGCAAAAGGTCTCGAGATGAAACAATGCGATGCACCAGTGTCAAAAAGAACTTTTGCAGGAATATCATTAACAGGAAGGTTACCCATGATCACATCTGACGAGTCCTCTGCCTGAGCTGCATTCATCAAATTGACCTTGGCATGCTTGGGGTTATGCTTGACCACAGCTGTACTTACCGATCTGACAGGAGGAGGAGGAGGAAGACGCCTCTGGTTGAAACACTTGTTGGCATAGTGACCCTTCTGTTGGCACTTGTTGCACGTGACCTCTGAAAGCGGACGGTGATACGGAGCACTCGATCTTGGAGCTTGAGACGAAGCCTTGTTCTGAAAGCCAGGGTTGGGTGGGTGGGAAAAACCACTGCTACCTTTGCTCTTCTGCTGATACGGCTGACGGAACGGAGGAGGAGGAAGCCAAAACTTCTGCTGCTTGGCCACTTGAGTAGAGGAAGAAGGAGTAACATCTCTGACTCGCTTCCTGGAAGCATCACACCTCAACTGAGCAGCCTCTTGCTTCAGTGCCATGTTGTAGAACTCATCGTATCTCAATGGCTCGAAGAGAACAAGAGCGAGCTGAATATCTTCTCTGAGACCACCCCTGAACTGATATATCATGCTCTTCTCATCAGGCACGCCCTGCTTGGCAAAGCGGGCGAGCTTCTGGAACAACTTGTTGTAGTCATAGACAGACAAAGAGCCTTGCTTCAGATTGCGGAATTCCTCACGCTTGCTTTCAACCACGCTCTGCAGAATATGATGAGCTCAGAAATCTTGACGGAAATCATCCCAAGTGATCAGACGTCCACCTCTGGAGTCCCTATACTGCTGGAACCATTCTGCAGCTTGATCTTTGAGTTGGAAGGAAGCGAACTTGACAAAGTCCTCAGGCCTGACGTTACTGCACTCGAAATGCTTACACAGATCCACAAGCCAATCGTCAGCATCGGTTGCCTCAACACAATTGCTGAAAGTCTTTGGCCCGTTAGCAAGGAACTGGTTGAGTGTAGCAAAGTGACTCTGATTGCTGCCTTGATTCCCTTGACTGCCTTGATTGCGCTCTTGGAGAATTTGCATGATCAGCTGTGTGTTTGCATTGGTTGCGGCCATCACAGCTTGCCATGCCTCTGGAGGAGGTGGAGGTGGTGGCGGATCAGGATTCGGAGTCGTGCGCGTTGGAGGAGCCATCCTGAAGAGGTTGACCACCATTAGCACATTGACAGATAAATATTGAAGCTGAATCCAACGGAATGAAAATTGCAACATATAGTCTTCACATCCGAACAAAATGAACGAATGCATTCCTCTTGAAATGGTCACATATCCATAAATTGAGAAGCCACGTAGAATTAAGGTAGAGAAATAAATCAACAAGGTACGGATCAAGAACGAATAATCGGTAAGAAATCCCAATCTCAAACCAATATTCGTGGAAGAAGAACTAGAGCTACTAGAATTCCCACCTATGAAACTCCCGAACCTTTCCGGTTATGCAATCAGGTGTTGGGGATACAGGGGAAGCATAATATCTCACCCAAACTAGCAAATCCTACATCCAGCTGTATCCATCCTTCAACACATAACCAAGAAACCTTCGGAAACCATCTACCTCAACCTTCGAAAAGCATCCGTTATACAAGTTATGGCGATACTCCCGAACTCCCGCCCCAGTACTGGGTGGCGTCGAGGTTATCTCACCAACGAACTGCATAAAAGAGATTTTCGATGTCGGCGAAAATATCTCAAGTATTCCAGAATTGCAACGATAAAATTATGATGACAACACCTCAGAGCTCAACTCCCCGGGACACTTCCACTAAACCCCTGACAGGAGGCACCAAGTCAATGTTCTCATCATAAGCCATCGGAACGATTCCAAGATACTCGCGTGATCCTAAAATTTTTTTAGTGAAATTTGAGAAGAGAAGAGTCAAAACTCTACGTCAGGATGCCTTACCAGAGCGATGAGGAGACTGGGAAGTAAAAAGAATTCCTAAACTCTCCGATATATAATTCCTAAATGACTCAAAACATTTTTCTAGACACAACTCGGCCGCTAAAAACGATCAAGCAATGGGGCTCCTAAGGTCGGGGAAGGCTCTGATACCAACTTGTAACACCCTCGATGCGACTATAGCTCCCACGTGTCGAGGCACGACTTAGAGACATAATCGCATTGAAGGCATATGTCGCAAGTTAGGCAATCTTCACAACATCCCATGTAATATGAATAATAAAGGGGAGATAACATAGTTGGCTTACACTCGCCACGTCACATAAAGTACAATAAATAACATCCATCATCAAACACTCATGGCCCGACTACGGCGCCAAAATAGAAAGAACCCAACATGCGACAAGGCCCCGAATCAAACCCCAACTAGGCACCACTACTGATCATCAGGAAAAGACACGTAGTAACGCTGAGAGTCTCGTCGAACTCCCACTTGAGCTCGTACTCGTCACCTGGAGCGGAATCACCTGGACCTGCATCTGGAGTTATAGTATCTGTGAGCCACAGGGACTCAGCAATCTCGCACCCTCGCGATCAAGACTATTTAAGCTTATAGGAAGGGTAAGGCAATATATGTGGAGCTGCAGCAAGCGACTAGCATATATGGTGGCTAACTTATACGCAAAAGAGAGCGAGAAGAGGAGGCAAAGCGCGAGCGAGAGTCTAAAGGAACAACCTGCGCAAGCATAACTCCAACACCGTGTCCACTTCCCGGACTCCGCCGAGAAGGGGCCATCACGGTAACACACACGGTTGATTCATTTTAATTAATTAAGGTTCAAGTTATCTACAACCGGACATTAACAAATTCCCATCTGCCCATAACCGCGGGCACGGCTTTCGAAAGTTCAATCCCTGCAGGGGAGTCCCAACTTAGCCCATGACAAGCTCTCACGGTCAACGAAGGAATAGACCTCCTCCCAAGACGTTCCGATCAGACTCGGTATCTCGGTAACAAGACACTTCGACAGGTTAAAACAAGACCAGCAACACCGCCCGAATGTGCCGACAAATCCCGATAGGAGCTGCACATATCTCTTTCTCAGGGCACACTCAGATAGCAATCCGTACAACTAAAACCAGCCCTCGAGTTTCCCCGAGGTGGCGCTGCAAGGGGCTCTAGTTTGGACCAACACTCAGAGGAGCACTGGCCCGGGGGGTTAAAATAAGATGACCCTTGAGTCTGCAGAACCCAAGGGAAAGAAAAGGCTAGGTGGCAAATGGTAAGACCAATGTTGGGCATTGCTGGAAAAGCTTTAATCAAGGCGAACTATCAAGGGGTTCCCATTATAACCCAACCGCGTAAGGAACGCAAAATCCGGGAACATAACACCGATATGACGGAAACTAGGGCGGCAAGAGTGGAACAAAACACTAGGCGAGAGGCCGAGCCTTCCACCCTTTACCAAGTATATAGATGCATTAAGATAACATAGCAATATAATGATATCCCAACAAGTAAATAAAGATGTTCCAACAAGGAACGGCCTCCAATCTTCACCTGCAACTAGCAACGCTATAAGAGGGGCTGAGCAAAGCGGTAACATAGCCAATCAACGGTTTGCTAGGACAAGGTGGGTTAGAGGTTTGACATGGCAATTGGGAGGCTGACAAGCAAAGGTAGGCATCGTAGCATTGGCATAGCAAAAGAGCGAGCAAACTAGCATAGCAAAGATAGTAGTGATTTCGAGGGTATGATCATCTTGCCTACAAAGCTGTCAGAGTTGACTGGATCCTCAAAAGCAAACTCAACGGGCTCCTCGTTAGCGAACTCGTCTCCCGGCTCTACCCAAACAGACAAACAAGCAACAAGGATACAATCAACCACGTGCAAGCTCAAACAATAAGATGCAATGATGATATGCTATGCGGGATGCGATGCGGGATGCAAAATGCAAGATATGACAGGAAATGCATGAACCTGGCCTCAACTTGGAAAACCAAGTGTGCCACTGGGAAAGAGGGGATGAAATCGCTTGAAAACGATATAAAGATCATTGGAATCGGAGTTACGGTTTGGAAATGGCAAGCGTTTCAAAAATGACACCGGTCTGCGATTTACAGCAAGTAGGCATCTAAATGCAATGAGATGAAACATGCTACAGCACCCAAACATGACAACAAAATGCAATGGCAGGGATGTACACAAGATGCTTAACAAAATACTAGCACTGAGCCACGGCCAATCATCCATTATGAGGTTCAAACAAGCATGGCAAAAACGCAAATGCAAAACAGATTTCAGACTTAGTGAAATTAACACTTGTCTGAAATTTCAGATCATATAGCCCTCTTCGGAGCAACAAAACAACATGCTACAGGACCTGAACATGACAAAGAAAGACATGGCATGGAGCTACTCAACAAGCTTAACAAAAGTCCCTTAGTGACCTTGAGCCAAAAGGGATCACAAAATATACTAACAAGCACACGAACATAGCAAAAACATAATCAGTTTTCAGACTTAGTGAAAACTGGGACATGCTGAAATATAACTCACGAAGGCATGTTTACGAGCTCGATGCACTCACCACGGTGCAAGTCATGGCAAGACAAGCATACACATTAAGAAGGCACAAAATACAAGCTAGACATGGCAAGAACAATGGCATAGCATGCACGGATCAACTACAATAACATCGGCAAAATCGCAAACAAGTTGACGATCTGCCCAGATTCACAACGAAGCAAAAGTAGAGCTCGATTGACTCAAGCTAGGGTGCTCCATAATTGCAAACAAAGACATGGATGGATGATAGCATCACAATATTAACAAAACTCCCTTACTGATCATCCTCAAAAGAGGCACGGATCACTAGGAAAAGCATGAACATATGGCATCATGAACTAAATAATCCCAGACTTAGTGAAAACTACTAAGTCCCTGAAAACAGATTTACCGGGTGCCTCACTTTGCAAGCTTGCACAAGTCACCACACACATCCTAAAAATGCATGGGTTGCACCTCTGGAAAGAAACAAACCTTAACAAAACATATGAAGGACTCACAGGCATATCATGCACACATAATCATGGCAAAAATGACAAAAGTCTAAGATGAACTAGCAGATCTGACAATTAACTCACGAAGCCTCCTTCTAACAGCATTTCGGGCATCAAGATGAGCTCAAATGAAAATGATGCAATGGAATGAAATGATGTACTCGTCGAGACGAACATTTTGATATGCTATATGCATGAATCGGAGCTACGGGTACAAAGTTACGGAGCCTCGAACAGAGCAACTTGGGCTGAAAATTTAAAGACTTAGAGAAAAAAAACAACCCCAGATCTAGGGTTGAATGGAAACCGAGGCGTGGCGCTGCACTGTTCACGGAGGTCGCCGGAGATGACGGAGACGACGGCGGCCGGAGCGGGACGAATGGCGGCGAGGTCTCCCGGGCCCGGACCTCACCGGATCCGGCCGGCGGGGGTCGGAGAGGCGGCGGGGACGGCGCGACCGACCGCGGCGTGGGGCGGCGATGCGGTCCGAGCTCGCCGGCGCGGCGAGGCAGCGGTGGAGTGGCGAGCTCCGGCTCGGCTCGGGGCGGAGCGGTGGCGAGGCGGCCCGCGGCGGCGGCGCCCGCCTGAGTCGAGGGAGGCGGCGGAGAGAGGAGGCGGCCTGGCGGCGGGGACTTCGGGCTCGCGGGGGCCCGGATCGGGCCTCCCGGGCCGGCGGCGGTGGTAGGTGGCGGAGGCCACGTGGCGCAGCGGGATAGGGCGGCGGCGGTGTGTCCGGCCGGGTCGGACAATGTCCGGCCGGCGGAGGGGATTTAGGGTTTCGGAGAGGGAGAGAGATCCGAAAAACGGGGGGTCTATTTATAGGCATAAGTGGAGCTAGGAGAGTCCAAATGAGGTGCGGTTTTCGGCCACGCGATCGTAATCGAACGCTCTAGGACATGGAGCAGAGTTTGGTGGGTTTTGGGGCCAAATTGGAGGGGTGTTGGGCTGCAACACACACGAGGCCTTTTCGGTCCCTCGGTTAACCGTTGGAGTATCAAACGAAGTCCAAATGATACGAAACTTGACAGGCGGTCTACCAGTAGTAAACCAAGGCCGCTTGGCAAGTCTCGGTCCAATCCGGAAATGTTTAATCCCCACACATGAAAGAAAGCTAGAAATGACCACCGGAGGAGAACGAAGCGCCGGAATGTAAAACGGACAACGGGGAAAATGCTCGAATGCAAGAGACGAACACGTATGCAAATGCAATGCACATGATGACATGATATGAGATGCATGACAACGACAACAACACACAGAGACGAAAACCCGAACCCGAGGAAATAATATAACTTAACGCTGGAAACGGCAAGAGTTGGAGTACAAATAGGGAAAGTTACATCCGGGGTGTTACCCTAACCTCCTCGGTGTCTATATAAACCGGAGGGTTTTAGTCCGTAGGACAACATACAATCATACCATAGGCTAGCTTCTAGGGTTTAGCCTCTCCGATCTCGTGGTAGATCAACTCTTGTAACTACTCATATTATCAAGAATAATCAAGCAGGACGTAGGGTTTTACCTCCATCAAGAGAGGCCCGAACCTGGGTAAAACATCGTGTCCCCTGCCTCCTGTTACCATCCGCCTTAGACGCACAGTTCGGGACCCCCTACCCGAGATCCGCCGGTTTTGACACCGACATTGGTGCTTTCATTGAGAGTTCCTCTGTGTCGTCATCATTAGGCTTGATGGCTCCTTCAATCATCGATAGCGATGCAGTTCAGGGTGAGACTTTTCTCCCCGGACAGATCTTTGTATTCGGCGGCTTCGCACTGCGGGCCAACTCGCTTGGCCATCTGGAGCAGATCGAGAGTTACGCCCCTGGCCACCAGGTCAGGTTTGGAAGCTTAAACTACACGGCCGATATCCGCGGAGACTTGATCTTCGACGGATTCGAGCCCCTGCCTAGTGCGCCACACGGTCACGATGAGCATGATTTAGCTCTACCATCGGACAGTGTTCAGGAGATCGCACCGGCAACCGCTCCGACCCTCAATTCGGAGCCAGTTGCGCCATCCATGGACGGGTGGATAGACCCCGCCACGGAGGCCGTATTCTCAGCGGCGATCGAGCCGAGTATCGACCTTACCCTTCAGGGAGCCGTGACGCCGAACTGCCGGATTCTTCCCCGGCCACGGACTCCGAACCGCCTGCGCCCGTGCCTATCGAATCCGACTGGGCGCCGATCATGGAGTTTACCTCCGCGGATATCTTTCAGCACTCGCCCTTCGGCGACATACTGAACTCATTAAGCTCTCTCTCCTTGTCAGGAGAGTCCTGGCCGAACTATGTCCGGCAGGATTGGGATGCGGATGACGAAGAAATTCGCCGCCCACCCACCACCCACTTAGTAGCCACTGTCGATGATTTGACCGACATGCTCGACTTTGAACTCCGAAGACATCGACGGTATGGACGACGATGCAGGAGACGAACAGGAACCACTGCCCACAGGGCACTGGACGCCCACTTCATCATATGATGTATACATGGTGGACACACCCAAAGAAAACGACGACGAGGAACGGAAGGACGCAGCGAAGGGTTGTTCCCTCGAGAAGCAGTCAAAGCGGCGGCGTAAGCGCCGCTCCAAATCCCGCCTCGGCAGAAACAACGATCATATAGACCCAGCGATAGAGCAGGGTGAACCATCGCCCACCATGGCAACACGGAGAATCAAACCGAACAACCCGACTCCGTCGAAGATAACAGTCCGGACGACATCACACCGGACAGGCACCCGGAGCAACAGAATGCCCATCAAGGCTTGTTGCCACTGCGAGGAGTCTGAAAAAGCAGAAGCAAAGGCTCAGGGCTGCACAAGACACACTCAGAATCAGATGGAGTGAAGTACTCAACACTGCAGCGAAGTACGGCGGTAATCGCCACACCAAGAGCTACCCGAAGCGAAAAGTTGCTACCTGAATTCGATGAGGAGGCCTTAGATCCCCCGCAATTAAAAAAACAAAATGGCCATCCGGTCGGATAGACGACCTCGTGGCCAACATAGAGCGGCAAACGACGCCGCACATAAGCCAGTACGCGATCCACGCGAGGGCTCGCATCAAAAGGACGGCGCAACCAGATCCATATACGGGCCACGCAAGCGCGCTCCAGCATGCAATGCAACACAACAAACATCCGAACACCACGGTACACCCAAATACAGGGGTGCCGCACACCCCCTATGTTTCACCGATGAGGTGCTGGACCATGAATTTCCAGAGGGATTCAAACCCGTAAACATAGAGGCGTACGACGGAACGACAGACCCTGGGGTCTGGATTGAGGACTACATCCTCCATATCCACATGGCTCGAGGAGACGATCTCCACGCCATCAAGTACTTACCCCTCAAGCTCAAAGGGCCAGCTCGGCACTGGCTTAAAAGCCTCCCCGAAAACTCCATTGGAAGCTGGGAAGAGCTCGAAGACGCTTTTCGGGCAAATTTTCAAGGGACCTATGTCCGACCACCGGATGCAGACGATTTAAGTCATATAACTCAACAGCCCGGAGAGTCAGCCCGAAAGCTTTGGAACAGGTTCCTCACTAAAAAGAACCAAATAGTCGACTGTCCGGACGCCGAAGCCTTAGCAGCTTTCAAGCACAGCGTTCGAGACGAATGGCTCGCCAGACACCTCGGCCAAGAAAAGCCGAGAACAATGGCAGCATTAACAAGCCTCATGACCCGCTTTTGCGCGGGCGAGGACAGCTGGTTAGCCCGATGCAGCACCAGCGACCCAAGTACATCCGAAGTCAGGGACGGAAACGGGAAGTCCGACGCAGCAAAAACAAGCGCCGGAATAAAGAAGACAGCCCGAAGAGCACGGCGGTAAACGCCGGATTCAGAAGCTCTCGGCCAGGTCAGCAAAAGCTGCCCTCCAAAGGCAACAGAGACGAACTGTCCAGCCTAAACAAGATTCTGGACAAAATATGTCAGATCCATAGCACCCCCGATAAACCTGCAAATCATACCCATAGAGAATGTTGGGTCTTCAAGCAGTCCGGCAAGCTCAACGCCGAACAAGGGGCAGGATACACCA